>NC_047521.1:2809872-3073554 GCF_902827115.2 Pseudochaenichthys georgianus | reverse complement strand
ATTTTGCGAAACACAATAGCCAGCATGTGTAGTTCTGGGGGGGTGTTCGATTCCAGTTTTGGATAGTCTGGCGTGGTTTCGTTCCATTTCACACAGCTGTTTGACGCTCTGCGTAACCTTACGGGGACTGTAGTCCTAAACGATAGCTCGGGATTATGGGTAGTGTAGTGTCTTCGGCCATCCTAAACTCAGAAATGTTGACAATCGCAATGATGCTCGAAATGTCCCTTATAGGCCTACGTCTGTTTCCGGTTATTTTATTTTGAATTTCAGTTCCTGACGGACGCCAAAAAAGCCAGAGATTATGGAATTAAACCAATAACTAAAAGCAAGGATAATTGTGTTATTGGTGAGTAAATAACAGTGTGTTATTTTGAAAAGAATAACGAATTAGAAGGAAAAAAATATTTAAAAATACAGATTTCAGTATCCTGAGGCTCTGAGCCCCATTTATTTTCCTCACAGACGGCAACAAAAGTCAGAAATTATACGATTTAAAATAAAAGCAATAATCGTGGCTTGATATTGAGTAAGAACATGTTTTTATGAACCACACAGCTTCCGGTCTCCCACGACCCGACCGGAGAAAAAGACGTGCTGCAGGCAGTAGAAATACATTGCTTTTAAAATCGTGCTGTGCAACACGAAAAAAAGGGGCAAATCGTGTTGGTGAACACGAATCAATAGATTAAAAATCGTGTTGGTGAACACGAAATGCCGTGAGACTGGGTTGTTCATGCATATGGATGGGATTGTTTCCTGTCGCATGAACGCCACCTGTGATTTCTTCTCATAGATTAAACATCAGCCTTGAACCGAGACAGGGGGAAATGAGATGCTCCCTCTGTCAGGGTGCATGATGGACAGCTGTGGTGGAAGTGTGTTGTAACTACAGAGATACATTTTCATAAATTAATGAGGAACCCCTAAGGTGTTTACATCATAGACATGTACTGAGATGGGAGGTGGTACTTGAAACTAGGGTGGAGCTGAAATCAACTTGTATTAACAATTCGAATTGCTCAGCGTTGTCTGATGGGGAATTGTTTTTGATTGATCATATATTGGAGCTCAGTAGTGAAGCACTAAACTGACGTTATGCTTCCAGGTTGAATTTTCTTTTAAATAATAAAGCTGGTATTCTGTATATTTATTCTTTTCAACAATCCCAGCAATATATTGATCATTTCAAACGATTACAATGTTAATACAACAAAACAAAAACAAAAATCAACTATACACAGAAGAAAAATAAAAAAGGGTAAAAAAGACAGATAAAGCATAAGAAGATGAAGGCTGGTAAATACTAATATGAGTTTGTATTTTGAGCACAGTGCATGTATGAGTTTCATTAAAGTGTTTTATTTAGGGATTGTCTACAGTCGGTGCCACATGACTATAAACTGCAGGTTTTAGTATTAATAGCAGCCAATAAAAACCTATATTAGTTCAAAATGTATTTTAGTGCCGGGCTGTGCAGAAACACATCATATACCCAGGGGCGGCGGGTGCTGTAGGCTAGGGAAGGCTAAGCCTTCCCAAATATTGTGTCACTGCATCCTGGTAAAATACAAATATAATGTATAATGTCTGTGTCTTTGACATTAGCGCTGCTAGCCACCTATGCCCTGTACTACGAAGCCAGTTCAACAGACCCTGGATATGTTTGAGTGACAAACAAACTAACAACAACAACAAACTAACAAACGAGATCTCGCTAAGCGGTCCTACGACGCTGATTATCAACTCGGTAAATCAAGCCAGGGTTTCTCTCTCCAGCTGAGAGCGCGTTCACGTGAAAGGGGCGGGGTTAGCTACATTTGACCAATCATAAACAGGGACAAGTGTACTGACAGCGCAGCGTCATACTTCATTAATGAAAAGTAAACTAATATTAGACAAATAATTTAGCTTTAAACATCCATGACCAGAGATGGGGTCGTTACTAAAAAAAAGTAATATATTACATATTACATATTACTTTTTAAAAAAGTAATATATTACACTACTTCGTTACTCGTTACTTTACTCGTTACTTTACTCGTTACTTTACTCGCAGGGCCGGGCCGCCACTCCCTACAGGCAGATCACGCAGACTGCTAAAGTTTCAAATGTTCTCTTTAGTTCAGTTTCCATTGTCGCATAAGACTGATCCAGATCCTGAATGTTTTCCTATCTGACCATGGCTGTCCTCTGTCTCCTGCTATCTGTATTTTTTGCGCAGTCTATCCATGGGCGCGGGAAGGGGGGTGCTGAGGGCGCTGCAGCACCCCCTAGCGGCAGGCAGGGGGTGCGGAGCTCCCCTGTCTGAATTATTATTTGACGGTTATTGCTGCTCCCGCTGTGCATAATCTGTGTAATATGTAGCCAATAAATTCCACATTGTTGGTAAAATAATATTTTGGCCTGCCCCGAATGTTTTTTCTGTAGCACCGGACAATTCTACCTCAATAATATAATACATTAACCGTGGTTTACGTGAACCTCATCATGACACTCAAGAGGACGGCAGGACTGTAATTTCCCGAGTTCAGTGAATGCAACAGAGGCAAGACACCAGACCAATCCAATAGAGTCTGGCTGCAGACTGCAGCAAGGAGGCGTTTCCTATAGGGGCGTTTCCTATACAGTAGGGGCGTTTCCTATAGTGAACGACGGGAGCCGGCTCTCGCCCGCGAACGAGACGTTTTTTGTTTTGTTTTTGCGGAGGGATCTAGATCGGCATGAAGGCACATTATGCAATGTGCAATGTGGACATTATCCCGCTTATTACACATGGCCACATTCTCAACAAAGTAACGACATGACTCCCAATAATAATTGAAATGCTTTTATGGATTTAGAAAAAGATTTTATTGATTTGTAAAATATCCATAAAGAAAAAGTAAATCTGTTTACAGTTGTGTACAGACCACTGTCAAGGACTATAATGAAGGTTGCTAAGGAGGATCAAGAAAGAGAAAGGAAAAGAGGTTAAAAGACGGAGCGCTGGACGTCAGATAAATCACCAGAAGAAGGCAGACAGGAAGTAAACACTAACAGGACACGGAATGGGCTCTGTAGTGTGTTTAGTATATGGCCGTGTACAGGCCCGGTTCCAGAACAAAATGACTCAGGGTGCCCCTGAGGTTACAGGGGGCGCAGCAGTAGTGGGTTTACATGAGCAATAGTGGCCGGCAACAGCAATGAGAAATAGCATTGATGGTCCCAATGAACAGATTATGGCATTTGTTATGTTTTGAAACCAAGCAAGTGAGAACATTTCAAGTGAGTTAAAAGTGCAATCCTGAAATATTTCATATAGTCCAAAGTGGACTGTGGCAAAGCACAACAGCTTCAAAGCTACTGATAAAACAAAATGAGAACATATTGTAAATCAAGGCAAATATTATTTGAACCAGCTCATGGTTTGAAATGGCAAACATTGAAAAGCAAAAGTATTATTAAAACCATGTACTAAATCATCACTTTGGTCCCATCATGTACTCTGGGAAGAGAACATTTACTGTGCTTGAAAACTGGATCACATCATCATGTGAGGTTGAATTTGTGACCTGGAGATCATTTCAGCTGCAACATCAGCTCGTTGATAAGCTTGGGATATGAGATCTTTCTGTAGCCATTCGTGGTGAAGGCATCTGTGCTATTGTGTGCATTATGTTTGACCCAACATTTCTACAGGCAGGCAGAATATGGCACTATTTTCACATATTCTAGCCATTGTCTATTTTTATACCACGAGCTGCAAAATGACCACCTAACCCCACTGTGCAGGCGGGTACTTGTTTAGATATACCTGGGCGGCTCTGGTTTGCCGTGGTATCCTGGCACCTGCGGGCCGCAGAGGGGCGGCGTAGTTTCGGGCAACGAAGAGTGCTGCTCCGGGGGCGAGGGCGGCGAGTCAGGCGGGAGTAAGCTAGTGTCCACAACGGAGGGTAACGTGATGTCCCCATCTGACCTGTTGCTACGGTCTGCAGTAGACGCAGTGTTGCTGGCGTTTAGTGATGGTTGCTTTAACCATTTTCGTATAAATGATTATCCACAGATGTGTGTCACTGCTGTGGAAGCACTTTGGAAATGATGCACGCGCAGCGGAGCAGGTCACGCGCACCTCACACAATTTGTTGTTAGTATTTTTCGCTCCGTTCTCTTTTTTGAATAGAGGGTACATAACATTCAACTGCCCCGAAGATCCCGGCGCGAAGCCTGAAGAGTAAACACCAGGTTTACTAATCTACCCGCACAATTTGTCTGGTGTCGGAATGTCTCGCTATGTTAGTTTTATATATTTTGATTTCCAAAAAAGAGGACATGCTGCCCCCAGCCTCGAGATACTTGATGATACTCAACGTTTATTCAAAGATGCCTTATTGTTTTAAAGTATGCCTCCTCTGTATGGATATAAAATTATTATTTATATTATTTTACTGTATATAACACAATAATATCTCTCTATAACCAAAGACACACCAAACCAAGGTTACTCAACAATCAACATGCTTTATTATGCCTAGAACTATCTCTGACAAATCTCAAATGCACAAGAATAACTTAAACATCAACCTGTAATAAAATAATAGCTCTCTTTTCAAGTCTTACTGGACAAAAATAAATAACAAAATATATGAAATAGTAGAAAATAGAAAATCCAGCTTTAACAAATAATCTCTTTGTATCTTGTCAATGTAAACAATAAAACAGTAACCTCACAAAGATACTAATCCAATTATTTTAAAAGTGCACTATGCAGTTTTGGATTTCACATTTGCATAATTGCCATTAGTGAACATAACATAACATTTGATTACCTAAATCAAACCAAACACATTTTGAGGCACCATGAACCAAATATAAGCCTACTTTAAATGTTTGTAAACACAATTCCAGGCCCTGTCATTGTAAACAACCACAGTGAAACGACAACTTTTCACATATTTCTAGCTTCTAGCAAACAGTTTTCTAGGGTCCCAATTTAAAATTAAAAGTTTAAAGTTTCTCTCCCACAGCTACATAGCTTTCTCTCTCTGCATAGCTGCATACTTCAATCTTCTTCATCCTGCTTTTCTTCTTCATCCTCCTTGTCTGCCCATCGATATTTAGCTGTGGAGCTGATCTTTCCCAGCAGTTTTCGGTTGCTCAACAAATAAGCATGAAAGTCTTTGCAAGACATGTCTTTCAAATTGTATTGCACAAATAGAATCCCCTTCAGTGACTCAACAGACAGCTGGTTTCTCTCCTTGGTCCACTGGCTCTGCATCAGTGAGAAAACCCTCTCAACATTTGCATTGTGAGAGGAAAGTGCAAAGACAAACTGTGCAGTCTTCAGTAGTTCTGAGTAACATGCAATGCTTTTGGCCTTCTCAAAATATTTGGTCCACTTCTGGTGCACCTGCAGGCCACTGAACTCCTCATCACGGTTGCACCTTTCTGTGAATCTCTTCAGATTGGTGACCTGGTCAAAACACTTGACATCATCCATTACCACCCCCTTCTCTCCTAAGAACTTGATGCAGGCCTCCACATCATTCCACTCTGGTGGCTCACTCAGATCCATCCACGTGAATGTGGAGAACTCTTCCATGGGAGTCATCCACTTCTCCAGATACTCCAGACATGTACTGTACAGGCCTTGCACATCAGCACAACTGGTCATATTCCTTACCAAGTCCATCACTACGCTTTTGTGCCAGTAGTCCCTTAACTTTAAGGGACATGAAGTTGTTGCTCTTGCGTTCAAGAAGAATGGTGTGGATGCTGTTCATTATTTTCTTTACCTCCATAATGGAGTTCTTCTCCTTTTCCATGTCTTGAATGTGGGTGTGGAACGCAGACATGAGTGAGTGCATGTGCCAGAGGTAGATCTCACTGAATTCGTTTTCAAAAAACTTCTTGATCACTATGGGTGGTTTTTGCTGAGACAGAAAGAATGCCTTTAAGGCTGGAAACATCTGTATCATCCTCTCAATGCCTGGGAACAATGACAGCCACCTTGTCTTGCTGTGAGAAAGCATCCTTCTGTATTCAATGTCAACAAAATCACAGTACTCCTTCAGGCTCTCAGTGCGCACAGTGTAAATGTGGAAGTACTGGTAGATTTTGAACATGATATTCTCGAGGTCAATATCTATTGTGTCGTCTGCCCCGTGATGAACACAATTATTCAATATGTGTGCTGGGCAACCCACACCGATCAGAGTGTTCTTCTGCAGCAACCTCTTCACATCTGCAAACACATTCTTTCCCCCTTCATCACGTCGGATTCCTCCAAAGTTTGTGTTGCAATTGTCGCCCGTAAGTGCAATGCATTTTTCAGACAAATTGTTTTTTGCCAATGTTTCAATGAGATATTGTGCAATGGTTTCTGCTGTCTCATTTGGTGTGTCTTTAACCTCGATTAATTTAGTTTGCATGCCACCCCTCTTCCAGTCAAAGTACTGGATTATGATTGGGAATATTTTCACTGCTCCGTGGTTACTCCCGTCTGTAGAAACACCACAGTACTGGATTTCTTTGAGTGCTTCATGTGCGACATCAATCGAGTGGGGCGCTATAACACCATTGACAATGGCTTCGGTTTTAGTGCGCGCACTACTGAATGTTTTGGCAGTGTCAGAGTCTGGAAATGCTTTTTTTAGCAAGGCACTTGTGCAATCCATAGATCTGTAGCTGTTGTGATGTTTCAGTGTGAAATGCAAACGCACCCTCCGCTGCATTTACAGCATCCTCTGTTTTGCCTGGTCTAACAAAGAAGTCTGTCAACTTTGCCGACAAACTCTCACCTTGCACAGCTTTCCGATGTGTGTCTGTGTCCATGTGCGCTTTAAGATCGCCTGCACCTTTATTGGACACACACACGTATGTGCAAGCTTTGCACACGGTGCACTCCGCCTCCCATTTGTTCCGACCGGGTCGGTACATTTGGAATATCTTCTGCAATTCATCTGTAAAAGTACATTTGCGCTTTGGCATTGTGAATGTGAGCTGCGGTCCGCTCTGCCCCCTTCCTCTGTGTGTGTGTCAGCGTAGATGTAGAGCCGCCCACAAAGCTTCAGACTCAGGGATTACGTCACACACGCAACAGAGTACCGTAGTGTGCAATGCGCCAGTCAATTTAAGTACATGCAACCGGTCCGCGAAACCCGGACATTTTCATGAATTTATAAACCCCCCCCGGACGACCCGGACAGGGCGTGAAAAGAGGACATGTCCGGGCAAAAGAGGACGTTTGGTCACCCTATGTTAGTACATTGTTAAAAAACAAAACACCATTTAATTTCGGGTTAAAATATGTTGTAACTGCGTTACTGAGCATTGTAACGGGTAATATATTACCCACATTTCATTAGTAATGCGTTACAGCAAAAAGTAATATATTACTGTAACTCCGTTACTTTTGTAACGCGTTACACCCAACACTGTCCGTTACCGACAAAAGTAATATTATTACAGTTACTTTGTAACGCGTTACACCCAACTCTGTCCATGACTTAAACATATAATCCAGGATACAAGCCACAGACCTGCAAGGTGAATACAGAACAACTGGTTGAAAAAGAACTAGCTACCGAGTGTTTGAAAGCGTATAGTTTTATGATATCACTGCCCCATCTAAGACACGAGTGGATCTGACTTCAATTACATTTGTCTCGAGTGTTTCGTCAACATAATGTGTTGCTTAAAATAATACTTCTACATACAGTCTGTGACACTGTGAGTGTTGCACGGCCAGATGAGGCTGGAGAAGCTGACTCAGATCAGGAAATATATGATATATTATGATATTATATGATCGATGATCTGATTGATGATGTAATATGAATGATAAGTGCGACACGTCGGCGTCTTCTCTGCATACGGCAGTTTAAACTGTATTTCCTTGATCCTGTAATATGACTTGAGAGATTTAAACTCCGCACACTGAGTTGATCTCTTTTCTATAGACGCCGGAGGCGGGCAGCGTCAGGTAAAAGAAGTTATTTAGCCTTCCCAAACCTGAGCCTCACGCGCCACCTATGCATATATACCTATTTATTTTGAGTGCAAACATAATGTAATAACTGTGATACATGTGTGTCCACTTTGCTGGCAGTTATAGTGTGCCTGAATGAAATAATCTCAGGTTTCATTAAAGTAGGCTACATTTTAAATCAAATGCTCTGAAGACTAAAGGATTGTTCTTTAGTCTCTCCATGTGAGATTAAAGAAAAACATATCTCAATGATCTGCTGTTTGCATTCTCTGCATTTATTTAATGTCTTTCAAAAACTGAATTTAAATACTAAACAGATTACTACCTACATACTGATATTTGATCCTTTCTGTACACACAGACACAACCTGCTTTGTGACAATCCTCATACTGATTTAGTTTACCAAGTTAAGTAGGAAATATTTTAAGCAGTTAACATTTGGTTATAGTTTTCTTTCTCAAGGAAATCATAGTGTTTTTCTCATGTGAATATCTACATTAAAATTGATCATTTCATTTACACCCATCCATTATATGAGAGGTAAATAAAGAGGTATTATAGAAGGAATAGACTTTATTGTTGGCCTGAAGCTGATTTATGGAGTAGTCTCGCCACCTGCTGGTCCTATGAATGTATTGTTAGTCTGATTTCAATGTTGCTCCTAGATTTGTGACAAGCTAATATTTTAATTCATCAGATCATTTCCTGGTCAGGCCCATAAAGGCCACAGTGTTTAGCTGTAGATGAAGAAGTCCTGGTGCTCCATAAAGGTTGAATAAGTGCTTTGTTGCAAATCGACCAAAAATATTCAAAATAAGATTCATGGAACTTTTATTTTGGAAATGTGGTTTTCAGGCAGTTGCTCCATTTTTGTAATGAAAAAGAAAAAGATATAATCAAATAAGAAATTGAATAGGAATACTTATACAAACATAAGAAGTAAGCAAGAATTAAAGTTAAAACAAATATGTATACAAACATAAGAATGTTTTTGATTAATAGTATAAGGAAAAAAAAAAAAATCAAGATATTAATATAGTGGAAGGATTAAAAACTATTTTTTAAATAGGTTTTAAGAAAATCTTATGCATTCATAAGTGTATAATTGTATCAGTAGTATTTTTTACTGACTTTTTGATCGATCAATGTTAGACTATTTTAAGATTGTATTACCTAAAAAAGTCAATACACTTGTTGACGATCACTATATCCTCATGCAAGAAATCAATCAAGACATTTCAAATTCAGGAAAATGACCCTCAGACAGGCGTAGGTGAACAGAACATTGTGTGTCTACTTTTAAATTGTTTTACACACAGCTGGATTAAAAGATAAGCACACCGCCCTGCAGCCTCAGACACCCAGGGGCCCATAAAGCACCAGGGACCTGTACTACGAAGCTGGTTCAACCTAACCTGGATATGTTTGAGTTAGCCGGTTGGCCTAATCCAAAAGATACGCGCTCTCGCTAAACGGTCCTACGACGCGGGTTATCAAGTGGATCGCTCAAGCCAGCCGTGCCCTATCTAGTTAGGTGCGCGTTCACATGAAAGGGGTGGTATTTGGAGCATTCGACCAATCACAAACATGGAGAAGCGTACTGACAGCGCAGCGTCATAATTCCTGAATGAAAAGTATAGTACTATAATATTAGACATATGAAGAAGTTAAACTTTAAACATCCATGACTTAAACACTTGATCAGGATCAAAGCCACAGAGCTGCACCTGCAAGGTGAATACAGCTGGTAAAAGAAAAACTGTTTGAATGCGTCCATTAACAGGTTTATGATATCACTGCCCGTCTAAAACACGATCTGACTTTAATTACATTTGTCTCGAGTGTTTCGTCAACTTAATGTGTTGCTTAAAATAATACTTCTGCATACAGTCTGTGACGCTGTGAGTGTTGCACGGCCAGATATGATACATTATGAAGTGATATGCCGCGGACTGTACTTAATGTACTCTGATCCGGTTACTTATGTTGTGGCAGATATTTAAGTAAGCTTTCTTAACGCTAATGTTATAATAGTCAGATTGCTCTGAAGATGGAGGTGATATTCTACTCGTGATTTTTGCCGGCCGTCTTTCCTGCAACGGCAGCTTTTCTGTATTTCCTTTCTCCCAGTGGTGTAGTGGGGATTTTTTTACTGGGGGGACGCTATTTTAAATTAGGTCATCCCAAACAATGCCAAACAAGTGCGCACGCGCGCAGTGCACGCGCGCAGTGCACTCACAAAACGGGCAGACAGGTCCACAGAAACTACCGGTATGCTTAGTCCTACTTTACTTACTGTACTGCAAAAAGCAGACGGCGCTGTGCTCAACAGACACACACAGACTCAAAACCATGGACACACTGGCACATACGTTACATAAACAATGTATAGGCCTAAATTGCATAAACTACAGTATTGCAACTAAGCAGACAGCGCTGCTTTTCTCTCTCTCTATCTCCACTTTCAAAATCTATTTAAAACTCATAACAAACAAACAAAATTCCCAAAGTTGTCCTGAAATTAACTTATTAAATAAACAAAACGAAAAATATATATAGCCTACTAATGCAAACATTGAATCTGGACTGGAAATTATTCTGATTAGGCCTAGCCTACATTGCAAATAAGCAGACAGCGCTGCTTTTTTCACACACACACACACACACACACCTTGCGTTTTGAAGACTGATACATCCAACCTGATCTCACCAGAATGCGTGACTCCACCACGACTCCTTAACACCACAATGCGTGGTGGACTCACGAACTTTATTACATTTGCGTGTCGGCCCCACGCAAACAACCCCAATGTAAAGTGAATGAGGCTCCTTTGTCGTGGTGCACACACGCATTTCTACAACGTCCTGCAGTGAGCTTTTATTCTATAAAACGTTTTTAAAATCTACTTTATAGCTTGTAGTAACTCACGGGAGGCTTCTTTTATTTGTATTCATAATAATTTTAATTTTTCGTCAGAATGTATTATGGTGCATCAGTTACGATTTTGTGTTCTCAAAAAACAGTGCATTGTGTGTAATACAACTGTGATTTGTATTACATTGGTTAGTTTTTAAGGAAGGCCAGAGCTTCAGCTGTGTCGAATAGATTGTTCCCTTTAGTTAAAGTTTTTTAAAAGAACATTATATTCCGATTTGATCATGTCCCCTTTATTGTATTACGGAGAGCAATGTGAGCAGTGCTATCTGCACTACTCATCAACTCAAAAACACCAGATTATCCTTGTTGATTACACAACATTGATTGGTTTAAATTGTGTGCAATGCTTTTGTAATTTTTCCCTTCGATTCGGAGAAACAAACATTTGTTCAGTTTAGGATGGCCGAAGACACTACACTACCCAGAATCCTCAGCTATCGTTTGGGACTACACCATGTGCTTTGCTTGACAATGTTGACTTTACCTGAGCGACAAACAGCATTTTGGAATGGAATGAAACCCATCGACGGCACACTATTCAAAACAGGAATCGAACATTTCCTCCCCCCCCCCCCCCCCCTTAGGTCACAGGCTCCTACAACAGTGCAACACAATAAAACAGATAAACAGAAAAAATAGTGCAAGTCAATACAAAAAGAAAAATAGTAAAAAGTGAAATAGTGCAATAAGAGTCTATACAAGTCATTGGAATGATATATTAGACAAATCATTTCTAAGTAGCAGCCAGATGAATGTTATGGATGTTATTTCAAAGTTCAGGTGTTTAATAGTCTTATGGCCTGTGAGATGAAACTGTCCCTGAGTCTGGTGGTTTTAGTCCGGATGTAAGATAAGATAAGATGGTACTTTATTGATCCCAATTTGGGACATTGTTTTTGTTGCAGCAGCATAAAAGACAAGGCATTTTACAATAAAACAAAACCACAAATAAACAAGAATAGAAAGAAAAGAAAAGAAAATAGAAAATATACATGTTGAAATAGAAAACATACATGTAGATATTATATATGCAAATATACATATTCAAAAATATATGACAATGGAATATGGAATATCAAACAGATTATATATGTGTACAATGTACAGCGAGGTTGTATTAGAGAAACTATGGAGCAGAGAGTTCTCTTCCAGCCAGAGGTGATTTATTGTACAGAGTTATTGCAGTGGGCAGGAATGTGCTCCTGTATGGGTCCTTGTGACAGCGGAGCTGCAGCAGTCTGTTGGAGAAGGAGCTCCGTTGACTGTCCAGCTGCAGGTGGAGAGGGGGGGGGGGGGGGGGGTTATCCATCATGGACAACAGCCTGTTCAGTGTCCTCCTCTCCACCACAGCTTCAAAGGGGTCCAGCTTGATGCCGATGACAGACCCAGCTTTCCTGATCAGTTTATTGATCCTGCTGGTGTCACCGGCTCTGATGCTGATGATTGTTGTGATTGTTGGGGCTTGAGAAGACTAAATATTTATCTGCAGATCCCTATAAAGTATATACATTACTCGTTATTCTCTACAAATAGTTAATTAAAAACTGTATATAATTGCTATTTTGGACATCCCTTTTCAAGATTTCAATATTACTCTAAACGTGTAATAACGTGTTTTAACCAGTAGGAGGTATGGGTTAAAAACATAGGTTAAAAAGTTGTCAAGTTTACAGTGTTAACAAAATAAAATATACTTCTGGTTTAGTTTACGACGGATATATTCTGTTATTGTTTTGATATTTGTAACAAAAAAGCGATGGAAAAACCCCACAGCAACACAGGAAAGATGGTCTTAACATGAGTAGTTAATAAAAAACAATAATATCAAAACAAATTATTACTACTAACTTTATTGTGAAATTAAAACAGAACGGTAAAAGAATAGTTTCTGGTCTATTTTGACGCCAGATCTCTGTAGATAAATAAAGAACTAAGACAGATGTGTAATATTTACAATGCATTCATGTGATGACTTTCAAACAGTAAAGCAAGCACTGCTGAATAAAGTATGATTTATCTCTTACGAAACGTTTTTTTTCATATGGAATGCAGTTGGAGGTCAACCAATCACAGTGCTTGAGGCAACGTGGAACAATAGCTGAGGATTCTGGGTAGTGTAGTGTCTTCGGCCATCCTAAACTGAACGAATATTTGTTTCTCCGAATCGAAGGGGAAAATTACAAAAGCATTGCACACAATTTAAACCAATCAATGTTGTGTAATTAACAAGGATAATCTGGTGTTTTTAAGTTGATCAGTAATGCAGATATCACTGTAAAATCAATCGACAGTAAGGAGATTACTTACTTCCGGGGTAAAATCCTCCGTTATCCAATGGGAATGGACGCTCACATTGCTCTCCGTAATACAATAAAGGGGACATGATCAAATCGGAATATAATGTTCTTTTAAAAAACGTTAACTAAAGGGAACAATCTATTTGACACAGCTGAAGCTCTGGCCTTCCTTAAAAACAAACTAATTTAATACAAATCACAGTTGTATTACACACAATGTACTGTTTTTTGAGAACAAAAATTCGTAACTAATGCACCATAATACATTGACGAAAAATTTAAATTATTATGAATACAAATAAAATAAAAGAAGCCTCCCGTGAGTTACTACAAGCTATAAAGTAGATTTTAAAAACGTTGTATTGAATAAAAGCTCACTGCAGGACGTTGTAGAAATGCGTGTGTGCACCACGACAAAGGAGACTCATTCACCTTACATTGGGGTTGTTTGCGTGATGCCGACACGTAATTGTAACAAAGTTCGTGACTCCACCACGCAATGCGGTGTTAAGGAGTCGTGGTGGAGTCACGCATTCTGGTGAGATCAGGTTGAACAAAACCTGACATGAGAGAAAAGCGATCCTTTCTGAGTTGAGGCTTGGCACGACCATTCGGGAAAACAAACAAGACGAACTGACACAGGACAGGGGAGAGACAGGACTATTTAAACATGATGTGAGTGGGAACAGGTGGAAACAATCAGGGGCGGGGCAGACACTGATGATGGCAGGAAAACACACAGGGGGAGGAAGAAACAGGGCCTGAAATGAAAGACAAGAGGTAAGTACAAAATAAAACAGGAAATGACAGACAAATATATAAACATAACCAACACATTTGACGAGAAACAGCACAGTGTTTACTTATTCATGCATTTTACTTACCTTTACTTTTTTTTTTTTGTTGTCATTTATGCCTTAGGTTTATTGTATGTTGCATTGTTGAAGGAGCATGGGACTTCACATTTTCATTACCAAAAATATGGTGAAGCTATTGTGGATCTGTGAATCTTGAATAATCTGACATAAAGAAGTGTGGGTGTGTGAACAAACAGTGAACAAAAGGCAATATGTATAATGCCATCCTGTCCAGACCAGATGAACTGAAGTCTGAGAGCACATTCAAATCAGGACCAGTGAGACAGTTTGGTGCATGTGATCCATTGTAGTGACCCTCTGCTAAACTTACTGTAGTCATAAACCTACAACCCAAGACAGTATATGTTGATGTGATTTCTTTATGAGTTGATAAGATAAGATAAGATGGTTTATCTTATGGGTGGAGGACACCTCTTCTTTTGTCAGATTTGCTTCAGATCAGGTAATAGAACCATATAGATTCCAATGTTCAAAACCGTTTGTAAACAGATCACTGAAAAAAGGTTAAAAAGGCAGGCCCGTTCAGGCAGATAACCAGAAGTGTGGTGCAGTGTGTGAGTCCTCTGCAATGCTGCTGATCTGCCTCGCTGTGCTCGGCCTCACCAGCAGCTCTCTGTCTGCTGCTATCCCACCACCAGATGCTACAGGATCCAGAAACAAGCTGCTGCTCATCTCCTTCGATGGTTTCCGCTGGGACTATGACCAAGACGTGGACACCCCGAACCTGGATAAGATGGCCTGGGATGGGGTGAGGGCAGAATACGTCACCCCACCCTTCCTCACCATCACCAGCCCAGCACACTTCACCCTGCTTACAGGTATTCTGAAAATCATCTCAAACTATTAACCTTGTTGATAGGATGTTCAATTCACTTTTTCAGAAGATATTAACAATCAAATATATGAGAGGGTAATGGATACACAACATCTTCGGTATCAAAATGAAATTGGCTGTTGTATCCCCCTCTAAATTTAAAAAACATCCACATTTAGATCATCAGGAAACTGCATGCATGCAGCCTGTGTTATTTTGTTTGTTAAATATTCATAAGAGTTATGGATATCCAACATCACCAGTACGAAAATTGGTCAGTTTACAACTTTTGTTTCTCCATAAAATAATTCAGATAGGAATGCTGTTGTTTGCCACCTATATATTACAAAGAGTTATGGTTCAGATCATGAGGAGACTGTGGCTGCGAGGGAGTGTGGTCGCTTTCGACCAGAAGGTTGTGGGTTTGATACCAGTCAACAAGTCCACGTATCATGGTCAAGATACTGAACCCTGAGTTGCTCCCGATGGCCAACGGTGTTTGAATGTGTATGAATGTTAGCTTCCCTAGAGCAAGTGGCACTGTTCTGTATGAGTGAGGTGTGAATGGGTGAATGACTTGTATGTACGTAAAGCGCTATGAGGGGTCGAACAGACCTAATAAAGTGATATTGAAGTGAAGTCCATATAGCCCTACATTGTAATATGAGATGTGTTTTGAGTTAGTGTATACGTTTGCTTACAGGAGCCCCCCCTGGAGAAAAATGTACCAGCCGCCACTGGTACCATCATATAAATGAATAATCTATTATAGGATCTAAATGTTATTTTCCTTGGCTTGCTTCTCTTCATCTTGCTCTTTCATATGTATTCCTCTTTCCAACAGGACGTTATGTTGAGAATCATGGAGTAATCCACAACATGTGGTTCAACACTACCACTCAGGAGAAGAAGCAGTACTACCAGACTCAGTTTGTTGACTCCTACTGGGACAACGGCAGCTTACCCATCTGGATAACAGCCCAGAGACAGGTCATTCAGCTCCATCTCTTTTCTACCTGCATATCTCAAAGGCTACTTGTCTTCCTGGTTTTTATATCTCCAACTTCATGTGTCATTTTTTGAGGAGCCCCTTATTCTAGGTAACTGTGTTTTGTATTCTTCCAGGGTCTAAAAGCAGGTTCTCTGCATTTCCCTGGAACAGCAGGCACCTACAGAGGGGAGACTGTGGGGGTTAGGCAAGTGGAACCTTTTCTCTATGATCATTCAAATGAGACCGATTGGAGGCTGAACATTGACAAGGTGATTGGAGAATGGTTCCACCAACAGGATCTGGACTTTGTCTCCTTGTACTTCGGAGAACCAGATTTGATTGGGCACAAATATGGACCAAATTCGGAAGAACGCCGTGAGATGGTCCAGCAAGTAGACCGTACAGTGGGCTACATCCGGGACAAGGTCCAAGAACATGGCCTTACTGACCGGCTCAACATTATCATCACTGCCGACCACGGGATGACTACCGTTTTAAGAGGTGGAAACTTTGAGGAGATCACCCTCTCGAAGATCCCTGGATTCAGCTTCAAGGATGTCAAATTCCACCTGGTGGATTATGGTCCTGCTGGGATGCTGCTTCCTAAAGAGGGGATGCTGGAGAAGGTCTACCAGGCTCTGAAAGGAAGCCACCCTCACCTTCATGTGTACAAAAAGGAGGAGATGCCAGCTAGACTGCACTACGGTAACCATCCTCGGCTCTTGCCCATCATCCTCTTTGCTGATCCTGGATATGTAATCAATGGGGTAAGAGAGCTGTCATGCTGTCATTAGATAAGTCTTGCTCATTCAAAGGCCGACTTCCACATATTCTTACTATTTCAGATAGTAAGAATATCAAAATGTACCATATAATGTTCTTGTCTTTCTCCATACAGTTTTTCCCTTTGCAGTTCCACAAAGGAGAACATGGCTTTGACAATCAAGTGATGGACATGAAGCCTTTTTTCAGGGTGGTGGGACCTGATTTCAAGACAAACGTGGTGTTCCGGTCTTTTGAGACGGTCAATGTGTACCCACTGATGTGCCATCTGCTGGGGATAAACCCAGAAGTCAATGATGGACACCTGGACAATACCAAAGACATGATGGTCCCCAACAACAAAAACGGTAAGAAACGTTGTGGTTTGACATTCTAGATATCAATGACTTTTTGGTTTATCTCACATTTAGCTTGTGAAACTTACTGATCAGCATCGAACCATGATGGTCTCTTCCTCAAATCAAGGTATGCTGCTCTTAACTGACCCTACAAACTGGTGGCTTTGCTGCTGACTTGAGATGACAATAAGTTTCAAAACGTCTTTCTATGCAACACACACTGCGCAAGATGCACGATGGTGTCCCTTTTGGTGCAGACCGTCACGCCATCAAACATGTTTCGAACTGACTTTTCGTCACCCCAACAGTAATCCTTTTGAAAGAACAGAGCGCTGGTGTAATTCCCCCACTGGAATGAAGACATAACAAGACAATAATACAAGTAGATACATGTTTTAATTACATGTAATGGAACAGCTCAGTTCAAGATGAGCAAGCTCTTATCCCAAAGAAACAATTTGGTGTACCTCTGATTGTTAATAATAAGGGAAACAGTTTTTCTAGAAGACAAGAGGTGTTTTAAACATTATACCAGGTGTGTTACAATGTGTTACAGTTACTATGGAAATGAAAGATCGATCCTGTAATACGGTTGGTCTGTTTCGTGTTTCTGCACTCATCATTGCAGTTTGTCTTCCATCCAATGCAACACTGGTACATCTTTTATGAAGGCCATATAAAACCAACTGCATCCTTATCTCTGTTCTCTACTGACTCCAAAAAGTAGTTAACAGTCAGAATCTGTTTGTCCTTTCTCTAACATGCACTTTGATTTAAGGTGTCTCTGTAGCTTGCACTAAAGTGAGAGTACAAAAACTGAAAAGCAGATTATTTTATAAGCATGGAAGATAATAAAAAGGATTAAGGACTATCAGATCTCATATTGCACTTGTTTTATGGAATGTGCCAGTAAGTAGGCCTGGTAACTGTCTGGGAACTTGGGCTGGGTTTAAGTCCCCAAACGGACCAAGTACAGAGTGTGGACTAGTACTTTGAGCGTTGCCAGTTCACCACCTGGGCACTGCCAAGGTGCCCTTGAGCAGAGCAGCGGTCCCCCACACTGCATATATGAACTGCACTTGGTTGCCATGGGTCAGGCAGGTCAATAACATATCTTGTAGGCATTATCTAAAAGTTTCACTGCACTTACAATTTTTATTTTACAAAGTAAGATGGAGTACACACAGTCTATAGAAGAGATCAACATGAAAAAATATGACATCAATTTTAACTGTTGTCTAATCTCTCTAGAAAAACATGTCATCAAAATCATTTTAAAGACATTTGATCCCATAATCTCTACACATAATGACTTTAAGTAACATAAACTGATAAGGAACAGATGATAGCCATACAGTATGATGGACTTTTGACTTGACCTGACACTGTAAATCATCACCAATCAGATTACGATAGCAGATTGAGCAGCTATGTACTGTACATGTACAACACAAGATAAGCTAGAGATGAATAAGAGATCCTAATGTTCATCATGATAGCCCTTGGGTGACCCTATTGACCGGGTCTTGGCATTATCACTCAGATGTAATGAAAATGCTTATTAGTAAATACAAATGTTGTATTACATTATGGAATACTTTTTTATTTTTACATTACAAATCTTGAAAAACTGACCTTTTCTGACATTCATAGAATAAACACAAACAGAGAGGGATTGTATCCTCTCCGTTTGTGTTTGTCCTATGAATGATCCGCCCCAGTGTTGATTGAATGAACTATGAGAGTGCATGTAGACGACTTATGTGACACTGAATGTATCTGTACACAACTACTGGAGGGTTAGGGCTAGGAACATAACTTTTTGTAACAGGCCTGTTGGCACGGCAATCAAGAACACACAGCTTGTGAAAGTGCCAAATCCAGATCAGTAAATATGTGAAGGAGATAAGTAGGGAAAGTAGTTTTAGTGCAAACTGTCCCTCCTGGCTTTGAAACATATAGGAACGTCAGCCACTTGGTCAACACATTTGGACCTGCACATCGAGTGAAAGCATTTGACCGGTTTGAAATAAATAAAAAGAAGAAATGAAAGTGAACTAGTTTATTTATGGAGGTAAGAACCACATTCAATTATTAGTTCAATTGTGAAACTATGACTGCGAACTTGTTCTCCAAGTCTGCACTTGCACAACACCTTGTCTGTGTTTTAGTGTGTTTTTTCAAGATGGTTAACTTTTTTTAAAACAATATTTCTGCTCTCTGTCTCCACATCAAGAACTGAATGCCCTGTCTCAAGTGGTTGTCGGTTTATCTGCAGTGACCGTTTTTCTCGCACTGGTGTTCATAATGACCACTGCCTATGCTGGGTGCAAAAGGAATCGAGTAGAAAGGAGGTAACATGCTGCCATTATACCATGAAAATGCATTATAATTTACTTGTTGCCCTCTCCTGGCCAAGTCCCCCTTATTCCTTATAACGATGCAACTTGACAATGTGTATTCAACTTGTCAGGTTAATCATATTACGGATTAAACACTCTGTACAGATACATTTTACTTCCTTTTCAGATTGCAGACATTCCTTATTCCGTGTTAACTCTCACTCCACCTCTCTGTGGTCTTTTCTTTCTTTCTCAGTTTCAACATGGACAATGCAGCTGGGTACATTGGGGAAGAAAAGACAGACATCAAGCAGAGCAGCGTTTAAAAATTAAGACTGATTTTGTTTTTTTCTAATCGTCTTTCTTATTCAATCCACATCCTTCCATTAATGACAGAAACAACATTCTGGTACAGAAGCACTTCTCTATCAAAAGGTAAATGTGACCATGTCCATACATAGAGTGGATGACATGTAGCCTACTTGATTTGATGGAAGAACGTTTTACAATTTGTTCATGAATGACAAAATATAGCAAATCTATCCCAAGACTGTCACTGTGTATATTTGAATGGAGATCACAATAAAAATGCAGATTAGAAATATAGAGAAATGTTTTAAGTTTAGCCTTTTTGAGTGCTTTGCCGTCGACTTTCATTCATTGTGAATTCTTTATGATGGCTTTATCCTTTTTTTCACATCATCTTTGCCAAAAGCTACAGTTAACACCTTTTATTAAAAATGTACATTTGTGTGGTTCTTATTTTATCCTTTTATTAATACAGTAAATTACCATAACATTAAAATCCTATGATTGAATGATGATCCGAGCCTATTCTCTGGTGATTGTGATAGCATTATTCTGCCTTGAGTATTGCAAAGACATGACCCTCCTGTCTTCTTCAAAATAGTACCCTTCCTTAATATTGACCTCATTATTACTCCGTGTTTGTTTTTTATTAGTATACATGTTGTATTTTTACAAGGTGTTTTAGCCCGTTTTATTATGAAGTCATATAGTCTTGGTGTTTTTTCAAAAGACACCATATTATTACCGCTTTATCATAGAGCTGTAAATAGGAAGGAAGGTACATTCAGCTTGGTAGTAGTTTTCCTTACGTGACACAAAGGAAATACAGTTTAATCTGGAAGCTGTCCGATTGTTTTAGGTGTGAATAAAACATTTATGTTGTCTTCTATTGGAGCCAATATTTGAACAAATATTTTCACATTAGTTGAATTCAGCTACACACTCACAAATTAAAAGAACACTTGCTATACCAAATCATGTTTGTGTTTAATGCATATTTGTTCAAACTCTACTTAATAACAGAGAGACTAAGGACAAAGTGCCAAATATTGGAGGCATTAATTGTAATGCATGTGTGTACTGTATGTCTACTCTTTGGCTGGCTGTAATTGTGTTGGGTGTTGAAAAATACCTTGTTTCAATCGAAAACCTCTACCTTGGGAAACAGCAGTTTTAAAGAAGGAAGAAAGGAGGTGGAGAATAACTTTAACTTGTAATGAATGTTGAATATAACATTTTAAAGATTCTAATAAATCAGTTTTATATTTGTTTCAAGTCAAAAATGTAATAAATCCAATCATAAAAGGAACTTTAAGGGAACAGCTTTTCTTGGTTTACGGTC
This sequence comes from Pseudochaenichthys georgianus, assembly GCF_902827115.2. Lineage (NCBI taxonomy): Eukaryota > Metazoa > Chordata > Actinopteri > Perciformes > Channichthyidae > Pseudochaenichthys > Pseudochaenichthys georgianus. The sequence goes on along the minus strand of NC_047521.1, from coordinate 3,052,552 downwards.
AAAGTTTGAGAATTATTCTCAGATATCTGTTCTTCAAAGACAAACATTAACCCTGTCATATCACTGCACTTTGCTAATAAAAGGTATACAATATATCATAGGTTGATAAGGGCTGCAATCAATACCGCAAGCATTGATTAGAATGTGTTTCTTTCTAGATAATTCAAGTCATATTTCAGTAAGACTAGACGGATGGATACATTATTCTGAGACTAAACTGACCCTGCTGAAGAAAGGTTACATAGAGTTGACCAGTGGATTTTCAGGTGAAAGTCCTCCGTCATGCTGCTGCTCTGCCTTGCTGTCCTCTGCCTTGATGCTAGCTCTCCCTGTGCTGCTGCACCACACCAACAACACCACAAACAAGCTGCTGCTCATCTCCTTTGACGGCTTCCGCTGGGACTATGACAGGGATATTGAAACCCCTAACTTGGATAAGATGGCCCAGGATGGGACAAAGGCACTCCATGCTACTCCACCCTCAGAGTGTGTATGTAAATGCATAACAACTAATGTAATGCACATATTATGTCAACTCACTGACAGGAAACTGTTTTGAAAAAGATGTTCTCAATAGAGGTCTGTTAGATGTTGTATATTTGACCACTGTAAAAAAAATCATAACAGAGGAAGGTTTATCTCGAGTAATTAACAACCGGTTACCAAGTCTAGGATTGTTTTTCACAAACATGTGTTAATTTTGCCGGCATTGGTCATAGATTTAACGGCTTCAGTCCAGGGTGTCTTTGAGATGTTTCCCCATATAACCAGAATTAGAACCAGAGTGACCTTAGCTCTAGCACTTCAGAAGCAACCCTCTTCATAACTTGTGTCTAAGGTTTAACAGAATGGGGCAGAGAAAAGTGGTAATGCAGCAATCAAACAAAGGACCATGTATTGTTTTAACGGGGTTATGTTATCCAAACTCAAACATTTTAAAGCACAAAACAAAGTCCACCTTAGCCGGAGCCTCCTACTCTCTGCCACTATTAACTCCTCAGTTGCCTTTGTCTTACTAGTTGTTGTAGTGTAGCAATTGCATTTGCAACAGTCCCTGTAAATATAGAAAACTCCATTCAAATGCAAACTTGTTCCGTTTGCTAGACTTAAATAAAATAAAATATAACCATGAAGTTGTTAATATATATATATATGACAATATTAAACGTCCATCTTGTTTTCTGATGATGTGTGCCTGCTGTGAGAAAAAAATAAACAATAGCCAACTACTATAAGCACATCTACTGTCGATACTTTTCCAATGAGCTCTTATGAGTTGTTTTACACAGGCTTTATGAACGTGGACCACATTGAGATATATTCTTCATGGTCAAGGTTAGAATTGAATCTTAATGGTTGCTTTGCACTCAACCTCGTCCACACGTATTAATCCACATGAGTCCAAATTTGTATGATGATCGTATGATAATATTTGACCCAAATACCAAATATATGTAATATATGCACAACTAGTTAGGAATACACATGTATCACCGTGTATATCACATATCACCAAGAAACCCCACACAACTCAGTAAACATTTAAATGTGGAAATGTGTTTCAAATCCCTTTTTTATTTATGTTTAACGATCAAAACTTCTGCACGTTAAGGCAGATGTTGTTCAATTCTGAATAAGCACTGTAACTTACATGATCCAGCAGTTTCTCCTTTCCTTTCCAAAAGAATGGTCCAGTGTATCCTGAGCTAAAGGAGATTATGAATGAAAGTTTCTAAAGTCCTTTCCTATCATCTAGAGCAGGATTCCTCATTGTATGGTATCGGCCGATACTGATTCCGGCGATCGGCCCCAACATTGGCGATCGGAGTATCCCTAGGTGATAGATATGATTATACAGTGCATACACATAAAAACATTCAAAACAAGCAGTGCTTTTACATATAACCCATTAAAAAACTGAACGTGTTCACTCTATTAGCCTACAAAATATTATATAATAATAGTTGATAAAAGATGCAAAAATAGACAAGAAACAACATATTTAAACTTGCCCGCTGTTACAACCTTCCAAAGGCTGGAACAAACAGGGAGGCCACACAGAGTTTAATGCCAAATATATATTTATTTAACAGATTGTTGAAGAACACCTCTGATGTATAATGTGGTAAGAATCAGACTGTCAGTAGTGTGAGCAGTGTGTGAGTGTGTGGAAGGGTGTTGTAGCATGTTGAAGGGTGCATCAAACCTAACACAGGCTGTAGGCTGAGGTTGCTGCAGCATGCCAGGATCTGAATCAGAGAGATTGATCCTTGCAGCTGGGCAACCTTTATGCCTTCTGGTGGCTCCGCCTCTAGATGGGCGGGCACAAACAGGACGACACTCCCAGTATCTGCCAGAAGACAGCAAGGCAGGGAGCACAGCCAGGCAGAAGGGGGGAGGGGTCGTCACACCCCCTCCCTTAAAATGGAGGACCCACTAGGATCCTCCAACCTGAGGCACAAAAACACAACCACCAAACACAATAGACACAACAAAAGTTAACCTTCAAATGTTCGTACAACCTGCAAGCACATCTGTAGCCTCTTGCTCAACCCCTCAGCAACTTTGGTACCTAAGAAGCATTTTAAGAGAGGGCAAAACAGAAAAAACAGACACCCCTGCAGGGAGAAAAACACTAGTTAACCTAGGAGGTTATAGCCCTGGACATGGCATCAGCCACTGTATTATCCACACCTTTGACATGCCTAATGTCCAGATGAAAAGGCTGGAGGAAGAGACACCAACGCATAAGGCGTTGATTTGGATTCTGGAGCGAGTGCAGAAAGGTTAGGGGGTTATGATCTGTATAGACCACCAAGGGCCCAACTCCACTCCCAACATACACCTCAAAATGCTTTAACGCCCAGATGAGTGCCAGTGCCTCCTTTTCAATGATAGAATAGTTTAATTGATGAGAGTTACATTTCTTCGAGAAGAAACTTACCGGGCATTCGGAGCCGCTCTCATCAACCTGCGCGAGTACAGCCCCAGCTCCAACCTTACTAGCATCCACATGAAGAATGAAGGGCTGGTCCATCTGGGGTGCTGCTAGGACAGGAGCCGAGCACAACACAGTTTTCGCAGCCTCAAAAGCCTGTTGACATCGAGGAGACCATTCAAACTTGACCTTAGGACTGAGAAGAGAGGTGAGGGGCGCAACCACCGTAGAGAAATTCTGACAGAACCCACGATAGTACCCCACCATGCCCAGAAAACGAGAGAGTTCTTTTCTGGTTGTGGGAACAGGGAACCGGTCAATTGCCAGCACCTTTGCCCTCACTGGCTTAACCTGTCCTTGGCCAACTACTTTACCCAGGTAGGTGACCGTTGCCTTAGCAAACTCACACTTTGCCAAGTTAACGGTCAGACAAGCCCAGGCAAGACGTTCAAACAGCGCATTAATGTGTTGGAGATGTTCCTTCCAAGTGTCACTGTATACCACAACATCATCCAGATACACAGCACAGCCAGCAAGACCTGACACCACCTGGTTCATCAGGCGTTGAAACGTGGCTGGGGCATTTCGTAACCCAAATGGCATTACGGTGTATGAGTACAACCCACTGGACGTGATAAATGAGGCGATCTCCCTAGCTCTTGCCGTTAACGGGACCTGCCAGTAACCCTTTAGCAGGTCAAATTTACTGACAAACTTAGCCCTAGTCTTCGTGTAGAATTGTGGTAGGATTTTAAGCACAAAAGCCCAGTGACCCGGTTAATTCTCAGCAATTGAAAATCACCTAGGCAGTCATGGAGTGCACCCGAGCAAATGCTCTAGCCACTTACTACACAAAAATAACAAACAAAAACAAAAAAAGGTTCAATAGAGACAGCTTGTGTCTCTCATTGCTTATACCTAACAGGAATAAGGGTTCCAAACATTTGACAGCCTTTAACACAAAACAGCAATACCAGAAAACATAGCTTGCCTTGGACAGAAACACAACTGTGAGTAAGACCAGCTACTTAGACAGTAAGATCAACCGGACCTATTTTCCCCTACAAAACTCAGAGTCAACCAACCGGCTGTGTGAACACTCCCCGACTGAAATAGGTCACCATGTCCTTTATCCAGCACCGGAAGTGATCCCGGACGAGCTCCCACTTGTTACAACCTTCCAAAGGCTGGAACAAACAGGGAGGCCACACAGAGTTTAATGCCAAATATATATTTATTTAACAGATTGTTGAAGAACACCTCTGATGTATAATGTGGTAAGAATCAGACTGTCAGTAGTGTGAGCAGTGTGTGAGTGTGTGGAAGGGTGTTGTAGCATGTTGGAGGGTGCATCAAACCTAACACAGGCTGTAGGCTGAGGTTGCTGCAGCATGCCAGGATCTGAATCAGAGAGATTGATCCTTGCAGCTGGGCAACCTTTATGCCTTCTGGTGGCTCCGCCTCTAGATGGGCGGGCACAAACAGGACGACACTCCCAGTACCTGCCAGAAGACAGCAAGGCAGGGAGCACAGCCAGGCAGAAGGGGGGAGGGGTCGTCACACCGCCGACACTGACTCACTGCCGAGTTGCCAGTTTTAGGACTCTATCAAGCAATACATGGCGAATGTGCTCTTGGACGGGTAGATACATGGTGGGATAGTCTAAAAAATAATATCTTATCATGTGCATGCTCATGAATATGGACATTTACCTCTCAATTTATACCGCTAAATTGGAGCATTTAAATTGGAGGATACTACGACCAACCTGGCACTTTATTACTCTCGCTAGCTTGGCTCTCCATTCCTTGCTTAGCAAGTGTTTTTTGATAAAAAAATTGATCGATTTCTCATAAGAAAATAACCGGGTGAACAGAAAGAAAGCGTGACAAACGAGGGTACTAAGGATTTGGCTTTAGAGCATCCAACAACCGCAAATCAAGAGGAAGATGCTAGAGATGGGGTTTGTGGGCAGACATCAGGAGTTCCCGCTAAAAAAAGAAAGGTACGAGCCTCCACAAATCGAACCCTTTGTGCTGCTTAATATACAAACAAACCCGCACTGGTTTCAAGCGAAGTAATTTGGAGTGGCATTTCCAAACTACGCATCCAAAATTCAATGAAACTTACGCTCCTGGAAGTGAAATTAGGAGGGAAAAAAATAGAGCAGCTTTCTTCTCATCTTTCTGGACAACAAAGGCTCATACACAGGACAACTAATAAAGCTGAACGACTAACTGAGGCATCTTTTGAGACATTTTGAACGACTGCTTTTTGGCCTCAGCAGAAATATTGTTTGCAGAGATTGACAACAAGGAGGCTATTATAAAGCAAATTAAAGGATTACAATCATCCGATTCTGTCAGGGTAGAGCGAAGCAGACAGGACCCAAATGCAGGTTTCACAGAATATTCCTTTATTTCAAGGTTAACTAGAAACAAACAGAACTCTTACCCGTGCACACAGTCAAGACCAGGGGCGTAGCCTATTTTTGTAATTAAATGATAATTTGCAAATCCATTACCTTGAGTTGTCTTCACTCAGGAAAACATCCCTATCAAGTGTTAACCCAATAACTAGGACAGCTCTGAAGGCCAAGGGTCAGAGAGAGAGGATCACCCTCTCCGGTTGCAGAGAGCACCGCCAGCCACCGGCAAGGAGGCACGAGGTCGTTCGAGATGAAAGGATTCTAATCTTCAACTTTCTGATGGGATGGGATGCTTCTTCATCTTTCTGCTCGGGAGGGCCAAAACAGACAACTCTGCAGGACGAGCGATGGCTTCAGAGGCTTCTATAATACAAGGTTCCATGTTTCTTGGAGGGGCATCTGGATGTGCCACTTGGAATAGGCTCTGCTCTCAAGCAGATAGCAGAAGGAATGCAGGCAGATGAGCCTCTGTTTCACTGGGAGATCATAAAGTGCTCACTGAATTGAGCCACAAAAGCAGAGAAAGTGGGGGGTTGAAATATGGCGCTCTGATGAAGAAGAGTTTTGAGCCAATCAGCACCTCAGTGCTAATCTACAGTATCAGGATGCCTTTTAAACACCAGACATTCTGTGTCATAAAGAGAGGAGGAGAACGAGTCAGGAGGACATGTTTTTACAGCTCTTGTACAAAGATACCATTTGAATTGAATGACCAGATGTTACAGATGTACAAATGAAGCTTAGCGCAAGTTCAATAAGGAAGACCTAACACGAGTCACTTACACGTCACTCGATGGCTCCCTTCCCCTCTCATTAAATATGAGGGCGTCACCCCTCAGCAGCCAATAGCTGCACATGACTAAATCCTTAAATGCCTGCTCTTCCTCCCTGTCAGTTGTCATTTGCAGATAACCGCAAACAGTAGCAGTACTACAATGCTCCTCCTCGTGAGAAGAAAAAAAAGAAGCACAAGACAAACTAGCTCAAGATGTCCAACTCGGACAATTCAGATCACGAACCTGGTATGGAAATCTTCGAGCCCGGTTCGGCTCCCCACAGCGGCCTATCACCAGAGGAAGACATTCTTCATCGCCTGGCTCCTGCAGCAGGGCATCCCCACAGCCCCAGGCCTCACTCTCTCGCAGCTCCGAGAGCTCTCGGATCAGGTCTCCAGCATAGCTCCCCAGTCCGGGGCAGCAGCTCCAGTCAGCTCCCCAGAGAGCAGGGCGAGGAACGCGGCCGCAGCCGCGGAAGTAATAAAAAAAAAGGGCAGGAAGTCGAGCCCTCCAGGATCCCGTCCACCTCCAAAATCCACCCCTTCCCAGGCTCGCCAGTCCGGGAGCGTCACTAACGCACCCCTCATGGAGAGTAGCGCGGCCGGCTCCCTGCAATCCCTGGCTAGCTCCATGATAGCTATCGATGCTCGCCTCCAAGCCCTGGAAGACTCCGTCATCAGGAGCTTCGACTTCCGTGGCACTCAGGTACTTAGTGTTAAGGAAAATGTTTGCACTCACCCTACACAGTTGTAAAGGTTGTAACGGATACATGTAACGGCATTACGTAATCAGAATACAAAAAATCAAGTATATTCAGCGGGCGGTTACATTTGAAGAATGAGTAATCTGAGTCAGTTACTTTCGTAAACCTGAAGTGAATACTTATTGGAATTATTGGTTGAGAAGTTTCCTCACAAAATGTAATATTCATTACCGGCAGAAACCGGGTGCACACTGCACAGCGCTGCAGCATGTCTGTGAGGCCCTGCCCCCGCACGCAGATGAGAGAGAGAGAGTTCTCCTTTAAAAATATATTGAAAGGTATAAACGGAGATGGTTAGATTAAATCGTGGAAGATAACGTTTATGTATCATTTATTTATTGTCGAAATGATGAATTTATAACGGGATCAAATCAAAGTGAATGCATAGGGCAAGTGACTGGAAAAAGTATTACATCGTTTCAGATAATAAATAATAATGATAATTCATTCTATTAGGGGCGCCTTTCAAAGCACCACACGGACACCTTACAACGCATAACATATTCCAAGAAGAAAGGTTTTAAGACGGTACAAGAATGCAGTATGGGTGAGTTTTTATATGTGGTTGCAGATGAGAGAGCTGTCCAGAATGACACTAAGATGTTGTGTTGTGCTCTTGATAAAACAGTAAAATACGTGTCTCCCGTTCACCAAAACATACCCATCTGTTATGGAAAAGAAGTATTCCAAAGAAAAAAGAAGAAGAAGGAAAGAAGAAGAAAGAAGAAGAAGATTGAAGAAGAGAAGAAGACTTTTTGGACTTTTGAAAAAACACACGATCAATTATACATTCGATCAATAAAGTGCTTAATTGTGCAATAAATGAACGAATCACTTAAAATAGTACATAAAACATATGTCTTAAAAACTTGTGCAAAGTGCAAATCCTCATCCACCACAGAACACACAATATCATTATAACACCAACGTTGTTTAAAAGCATCCAAGTATCCAATATGTTTATAAAACGATGCTCCAGCCAGAGTCTGGCTCTGATGTTACAGCCAGATCGCTTTTGCCTCTTCCCCTTTCTTATTTCAACCCTGTTTTTCCTACTTAAATAAATGGCCATTTTTGCTTCGCCAGAGAGGTAATTCAGGAGCTGCCACTTTTCCTTGTTCGTCTTTTTATATGGAGCCCCCATGATAAAAACACTCGGTAAAAGCTATACTAAAAGACTAAAAACCAATGTTAAAAGAGAGAAGAAACCCGTGAGTCTCTGCACTCTGTAAACACATGGAAAACAGTCTCTCTAAAACCACAACATGGACACTTGTTAAAAACAGCAGGATTAATAATGGAGATAAAAGAATTACAGGCGATGGCACCGTGTAAAATTCTCCACTGGAGGTCGGCAGTACGTTTTTTTATGGGAGGTTTGTATAAAATCCTCCACTGTGGGCCTGGTCCGCCTCCTGCACCCAGTCTGGTGCTCCACACAGTGGAGGCCCTGTCCTTCAGTGCATTTCTGTTGGTCGTCTTTACAATGTTCATGTATAAGTTTTTTTGTCAACTGTGTGGATGGTCATTTGTCCTTGGTTTGCGACCTTGAGCAGGGGGCCGGTCAGTTCTCCGAGCCCTGGGCTCAAGTAGATTCCCTGTCCATAGCTCCTTAAAAGTATTTTGTCAAGGGAGAGGATCTGGCTCCATAGTTGCAGGATCCTCTAGGCCACCCGGACAGAGTGCAGACCCAGCAGAGAGCCCAAGGCCCGGGCATCGCTCAGCTCCGGCCCCACTGCATCCACCAGCTGCTGAAGGCACTGGGTCTTGGATCAGCACAGCGCCACCGTCAGGCCGGGTGTTTCGCTGCTGCTGACGTCCAACCTGGCTTTGTGAATGAGAGGCTCCCTCAAACCAGTACAGAAAGTCAAACATGAAAAATATGACATCAATTTTAACTGTTGTCTAATCTCTCTAGAAAAACATGTCATCAAAATCATTTTAAAAGACATTTGATCCCATAATCTCTACACATAATGACTTTAAGTAACATAAACTGATAAGGAACAGATGATAGCCATACAGTATGATGGACTTTTGACTTGACCTGACACTGTAAATCATCACCAATCAGATTACGATAGCAGATTGAGCAGCTATGTACTGTACATGTACAACACAAGATAAGCTAGAGATGAATAAGAGATCCTAATGTTCATCATGATAGCCCTTGGGGACCCCTATTGACCGGGTCTTGGCATTATCACTCAGATGTAATGAAAATGCTTATTAGTAAATACAAATGTTGTATTACATTATGGAATACTTTTTTATTTTTACATTACAAATCTTGAAAAACTGGACCTTTCTGACATTCATAGAATAAACACAAACAGAGAGGGATTGTATCCTCTCCGTTTGTGTTGTCCTATGAATGATCCGCCCCAGTGTTGATTGAATGAACTATGAGAGTGCATGTAGACGACTTATGTGACACTGAATGTATCTGTACACAACTACTGGAGGGTTAGGGCTAGGAACATAACTTTTTGTAACAGGCCTGTTGGCACGGCAATCAAGAACACACAGCTTGTGAAAGTGCCAAATCCAGATCAGTAAATATGTGAAGGAGATAAGTAGGGAAAGTAGTTTTAGTGCAAACTGTCCCTCCTGGCTTTGAAACATATAGGAACGTCAGCCACTTGGTCAACACATTTGGACCTGCACATCGAGTGAAAGCATTTGACCGGTTTGAAATAAATAAAAAGAAGAAATGAAAGTGAACTAGTTTATTTATGGAGGTAAGAACCACATTCAATTATTAGTTCAATTGTGAAACTATGACTGCGAACTTGTTCTCCAAGTCTGCACTTGCACAACACCTTGTCTGTGTTTTAGTGTGTTTTTTCAAGATGGTTAACTTTTTTTTAAAACAATATTTCTGCTCTCTGTCTCCACATCAAGAACTGAATGCCCTGTCTCAAGTGGTTGTCGGTTTATCTGCAGTGACCGTTTTTCCTCGCACTGGTGTTCATAATGACCACTGCCTATGCTGGGTGCAAAAGGAATCGAGTAGAAAGGAGGTAACATGCTGCCATTATACCATGAAAATGCATTATAATTTACTTGTTGCCCTCTCCTGGCCAAGTCCCCCCCTTATTCCTTATAACGATGCAACTTGACAATGTGTATTCAACTTGTCAGGTTAATCATATTACGGATTAAACACTCTGTACAGATACATTTTACTTCCTTTTCAGATTGCAGACATTCCTTATTCCGTGTTAACTCTCACTCCACCTCTCTGTGGTCTTTCTTTCTTTCTCAGTTTCAACATGGACAATGCAGCTGGGGTACATTGGGGAAGAAAAGACAGACATCAAGCAGAGCAGCGTTTAAAAATTAAGACTGATTTTGTTTTTTTCTAATCGTCTTTCTTATTCAATCCACATCCTTCCATTAATGACAGAAACAACATTCTGGTACAGAAGCACTTCTCTATCAAAAGGTAAATGTGACCATGTCCATCATAGAGTGGATGACATGTAGCCTACTTGATTTGATGGAAGAACGTTTTAACAATTTGTTCATGAAATGACAAAATATAGCAAATCTATCCCAAGACTGTCACTGTGTATATTTGAATGGAGATCACAATAAAAATGCAGATTAGAAATATAGAGAAATGTTTTAAGTTTAGCCTTTTGAGTGCTTTGCCGTCGACTTTCATTCATTGTGAATTCTTTATGATGGCTTTATCCTTTTTTCACATCATCTTGCCAAAAGCTACAGTTAACACCTTTTATTAAAAATTACATTTGTGTGGTTCTTATTTTATCCTTTTATTAATACAGTAAATTACCATAACATTAAAATCCTATGATTGAATGATGATCCGAGCCTATTCTCTGGTGATTGTGATAGCATTATTCTGCCTTGAGTATTGCAAAGACATGACCCTCCTGTCTTCTTCAAATAGTACCCTTCCTTAATATTGACCTCATTATTACTCCGTGTTTGTTTTTTATTAGTATACATGTTGTATTTTTACAAGGTGTTTTAGAGCCCGTTTTATTATGAAGTCATATAGTCTTGGTGTTTTTCAAAAGACACCATATTATTACCGCTTTATCATAGAGCTGTAAATAGGAAGGAAGGTACATTCAGCTTGGTAGTAGTTTTCCTTACGTGACACAAAGGAAATACAGTTTAATCTGGAAGCTGTCCGATTGTTTTAGGTGTGAATAAAACATTTATGTTGTCTTCTATTGGAGCCAATATTTGAACAAATATTTTCACATTAGTTGAATTCAGCTACACACTCACAAATTAAAAGAACACTTGCTATACCAAATCATGTTTGTGTTTAATGCATATTTGTTCAAACTCTACTTAATAACAGAGAGACTAAGGACAAAGTGCCAAATATTGGAGGCATTAATTGTAATGCATGTGTGTACTGTATGTCTACTCTTTGGCTGGCTGTAATTGTGTTGGGTGTTGAAAAATACCTTGTTTCAATCGAAAACCTCTACCTTGGGAAACAGCAGTTTTAAAGAAGGAAGAAAGGAGGTGGAGAATAACTTTAACTTGTAATGAATGTTGAATATAACATTTTAAAGATTCTAATAAATCAGTTTTATATTTGTTTCAAGTCAAAAATGTAATAAATCCAATCATAAAAGGAACTTTAAGGGAACAGCTTTTCTTGGTTTACGGTCAAAGTTTGAGAATTATTCTCAGATATCTGTTCTTCAAAGACAAACATTAACCCTGTCATATCACTGCACTTTGCTAATAAAAGGTATACAATATATCATAGGTTGATAAGGGCTGCAATCAATACCGCAAGCATTGATTAGAATGTGTTTCTTTCTAGATAATTCAAGTCATATTTCAGTAAGACTAGACGGATGGATACATTATTCTGAGACTAAACTGACCCTGCTGAAGAAGGTTACATAGAGTTGACCAGTGGATTTTCAGGTGAAAGTCCTCCGTCATGCTGCTGCTCTGCCTTGCTGTCCTCTGCCTTGATGCTAGCTCTCCCTGTGCTGCTGCACCACACCAACAACACCACAAACAAGCTGCTGCTCATCTCCTTTGACGGCTTCCGCTGGGACTATGACAGGGATATTGAAACCCCTAACTTGGATAAGATGGCCCAGGATGGGACAAAGGCACTCCATGCTACTCCACCCTCAGAGTGTGTATGTAAATGCATAACAACTAATGTAATGCACATATTATGTCAACTCACTGACAGGAAACTGTTTTGAAAAAGATGTTCTCAATAGAGGTCTGTTAGATGTTGTATATTTGACCACTGTAAAAAAAAATCATAACAGAGGAAGGTTTATCTCGAGTAATTAACAACCGGTTACCAAGTCTAGGATTGTTTTTCACAAACATGTGTTAATTTTGCCGGCATTGGTCATAGATTTAACGGCTTCAGTCCAGGGTGTCTTTGAGATGTTTCCCCATATAACCAGAATTAGAACCAGAGTGACCTTAGCTCTAGCACTTCAGAAGCAACCCTCTTCATAACTTGTGTCTAAGGTTTAACAGAATGGGGCAGAGAAAAGTGGTAATGCAGCAATCAAACAAAGGACCATGTATTGTTTTAACGGGGTTATGTTATCCAAACTCAAACATTTTAAAGCACAAAACAAAGTCCACCTTAGCCGGAGCCTCCTACTCTCTGCCACTATTAACTCCTCAGTTGCCTTTGTCTTACTAGTTGTTGTAGTGTAGCAATTGCATTTGCAACAGTCCCTGTAAATATAGAAAACTCCATTCAAATGCAAACTTGTTCCGTTTGCTAGACTTAAATAAAATAAAATATAACCATGAAGTTGTTAATATATATATATATGACAATATTAAACGTCCATCTTGTTTTCTGATGATGTGTGCCTGCTGTGAGAAAAAAATAAACAATAGCCAACTACTATAAGCACATCTACTGTCGATACTTTTCCAATGAGCTCTTATGAGTTGTTTTACACAGGCTTTATGAACGTGGACCACATTGAGATATATTCTTCATGGTCAAGGTTAGAATTGAATCTTAATGGTTGCTTTGCACTCAACCTCGTCCACACGTATTAATCCACATGAGTCCAAATTTGTATGATGATCGTATGATAATATTTGACCCAAATACCAAATATATGTAATATATGCACAACTAGTTAGGAATACACATGTATCACCGTGTATATCACATATCACCAAGAAACCCCACACAACTCAGTAAACATTTAAATGTGGAAATGTGTTTCAAATCCCTTTTTTATTTATGTTTAACGATCAAAACTTCTGCACGTTAAGGCAGATGTTGTTCAATTCTGAATAAGCACTGTAACTTACATGATCCAGCAGTTTCTCCTTTCCTTTCCAAAAGAATGGTCCAGTGTATCCTGAGCTAAAGGAGATTATGAATGAAAGTTTCTAAAGTCCTTTCCTATCATCTAGAGCAGGATTCCTCATTGTATGGTATCGGCCGATACTGATTCCGGCGATCGGCCCCAACATTGGCGATCGGAGTATCCCTAGGTGATAGATATGATTATACAGTGCATACACATAAAAACATTCAAAACAAGCAGTGCTTTTACATATAACCCATTAAAAAACTGAACGTGTTCACTCTATTAGCCTACAAAATATTATATAATAATAGTTGATAAAAGATGCAAAAATAGACAAGAAACAACATATTTAAACTTGCCCGCTGTTACAACCTTCCAAAGGCTGGAACAAACAGGGAGGCCACACAGAGTTTAATGCCAAATATATATTTATTTAACAGATTGTTGAAGAACACCTCTGATGTATAATGTGGTAAGAATCAGACTGTCAGTAGTGTGAGCAGTGTGTGAGTGTGTGGAAGGGTGTTGTAGCATGTTGAAGGGTGCATCAAACCTAACACAGGCTGTAGGCTGAGGTTGCTGCAGCATGCCAGGATCTGAATCAGAGAGATTGATCCTTGCAGCTGGGCAACCTTTATGCCTTCTGGTGGCTCCGCCTCTAGATGGGCGGGCACAAACAGGACGACACTCCCAGTATCTGCCAGAAGACAGCAAGGCAGGGAGCACAGCCAGGCAGAAGGGGGGAGGGGTCGTCACACCCCCCTCCCTTAAAATGGAGGACCCACTAGGATCCTCCAACCTGAGGCACAAAAACACAACCACCAAACACAATAGACACAACAAAAGTTAACCTTCAAATGTTCGTACAACCTGCAAGCACATCTGTAGCCTCTTGCTCAACCCCTCAGCAACTTTGGTACCTAAGAAGCATTTTAAGAGAGGGCAAAACAGAAAAAACAGACACCCCTGCAGGGAGAAAAACACTAGTTAACCTAGGAGGTTATAGCCCTGGACATGGCATCAGCCACTGTATTATCCACACCTTTGACATGCCTAATGTCCAGATGAAAAGGCTGGAGGAAGAGACACCAACGCATAAGGCGTTGATTTGGATTCTGGAGCGAGTGCAGAAAGGTTAGGGGGTTATGATCTGTATAGACCACCAAGGGCCCAACTCCACTCCCAACATACACCTCAAAATGCTTTAACGCCCAGATGAGTGCCAGTGCCTCCTTTTCAATGATAGAATAGTTTAATTGATGAGAGTTACATTTCTTCGAGAAGAAACTTACCGGGCATTCGGAGCCGCTCTCATCAACCTGCGCGAGTACAGCCCCAGCTCCAACCTTACTAGCATCCACATGAAGAATGAAGGGCTGGTCCATCTGGGGTGCTGCTAGGACAGGAGCCGAGCACAACACAGTTTTCGCAGCCTCAAAAGCCTGTTGACATCGAGGAGACCATTCAAACTTGACCTTAGGACTGAGAAGAGAGGTGAGGGGCGCAACCACCGTAGAGAAATTCTGACAGAACCCACGATAGTACCCCACCATGCCCAGAAAACGAGAGAGTTCTTTTCTGGTTGTGGGAACAGGGAACCGGTCAATTGCCAGCACCTTTGCCCTCACTGGCTTAACCTGTCCTTGGCCAACTACTTTACCCAGGTAGGTGACCGTTGCCTTAGCAAACTCACACTTTGCCAAGTTAACGGTCAGACAAGCCCAGGCAAGACGTTCAAACAGCGCATTAATGTGTTGGAGATGTTCCTTCCAAGTGTCACTGTATACCACAACATCATCCAGATACACAGCACAGCCAGCAAGACCTGACACCACCTGGTTCATCAGGCGTTGAAACGTGGCTGGGGCATTTCGTAACCCAAATGGCATTACGGTGTATGAGTACAACCCACTGGACGTGATAAATGAGGCGATCTCCCTAGCTCTTGCCGTTAACGGGACCTGCCAGTAACCCTTTAGCAGGTCAAATTTACTGACAAACTTAGCCCTAGTCTTCGTGTAGAATTGTGGTAGGATTTTAAGCACAAAAGCCCAGTGACCCGGTTAATTCTCAGCAATTGAAAATCACCTAGGCAGTCATGGAGTGCACCCGAGCAAATGCTCTAGCCACTTACTACACAAAAATAACAAACAAAAACAAAAAAAGGTTCAATAGAGACAGCTTGTGTCTCTCATTGCTTATACCTAACAGGAATAAGGGTTCCAAACATTTGACAGCCTTTAACACAAAACAGCAATACCAGAAAACATAGCTTGCCTTGGACAGAAACACAACTGTGAGTAAGACCAGCTACTTAGACAGTAAGATCAACCGGACCTATTTTCCCCTACAAAACTCAGAGTCAACCAACCGGCTGTGTGAACACTCCCCGACTGAAATAGGTCACCATGTCCTTTATCCAGCACCGGAAGTGATCCCGGACGAGCTCCCACTTGTTACAACCTTCCAAAGGCTGGAACAAACAGGGAGGCCACACAGAGTTTAATGCCAAATATATATTTATTTAACAGATTGTTGAAGAACACCTCTGATGTATAATGTGGTAAGAATCAGACTGTCAGTAGTGTGAGCAGTGTGTGAGTGTGTGGAAGGGTGTTGTAGCATGTTGGAGGGTGCATCAAACCTAACACAGGCTGTAGGCTGAGGTTGCTGCAGCATGCCAGGATCTGAATCAGAGAGATTGATCCTTGCAGCTGGGCAACCTTTATGCCTTCTGGTGGCTCCGCCTCTAGATGGGCGGGCACAAACAGGACGACACTCCCAGTACCTGCCAGAAGACAGCAAGGCAGGGAGCACAGCCAGGCAGAAGGGGGGAGGGGTCGTCACACCGCCGACACTGACTCACTGCCGAGTTGCCAGTTTTAGGACTCTATCAAGCAATACATGGCGAATGTGCTCTTGGACGGGTAGATACATGGTGGGATAGTCTAAAAAATAATATCTTATCATGTGCATGCTCATGAATATGGACATTTACCTCTCAATTTATACCGCTAAATTGGAGCATTTAAATTGGAGGATACTACGACCAACCTGGCACTTTATTACTCTCGCTAGCTTGGCTCTCCATTCCTTGCTTAGCAAGTGTTTTTTGATAAAAAAATTGATCGATTTCTCATAAGAAAATAACCGGGTGAACAGAAAGAAAGCGTGACAAACGAGGGTACTAAGGATTTGGCTTTAGAGCATCCAACAACCGCAAATCAAGAGGAAGATGCTAGAGATGGGGTTTGTGGGCAGACATCAGGAGTTCCCGCTAAAAAAAGAAAGGTACGAGCCTCCACAAATCGAACCCTTTGTGCTGCTTAATATACAAACAAACCCGCACTGGTTTCAAGCGAAGTAATTTGGAGTGGCATTTCCAAACTACGCATCCAAAATTCAATGAAACTTACGCTCCTGGAAGTGAAATTAGGAGGGAAAAAAATAGAGCAGCTTTCTTCTCATCTTTCTGGACAACAAAGGCTCATACACAGGACAACTAATAAAGCTGAACGACTAACTGAGGCATCTTTTGAGACATTTTGAACGACTGCTTTTTGGCCTCAGCAGAAATATTGTTTGCAGAGATTGACAACAAGGAGGCTATTATAAAGCAAATTAAAGGATTACAATCATCCGATTCTGTCAGGGTAGAGCGAAGCAGACAGGACCCAAATGCAGGTTTCACAGAATATTCCTTTATTTCAAGGTTAACTAGAAACAAACAGAACTCTTACCCGTGCACACAGTCAAGACCAGGGGCGTAGCCTATTTTTGTAATTAAATGATAATTTGCAAATCCATTACCTTGAGTTGTCTTCACTCAGGAAAACATCCCTATCAAGTGTTAACCCAATAACTAGGACAGCTCTGAAGGCCAAGGGTCAGAGAGAGAGGATCACCCTCTCCGGTTGCAGAGAGCACCGCCAGCCACCGGCAAGGAGGCACGAGGTCGTTCGAGATGAAAGGATTCTAATCTTCAACTTTCTGATGGGATGGGATGCTTCTTCATCTTTCTGCTCGGGAGGGCCAAAACAGACAACTCTGCAGGACGAGCGATGGCTTCAGAGGCTTCTATAATACAAGGTTCCATGTTTCTTGGAGGGGCATCTGGATGTGCCACTTGGAATAGGCTCTGCTCTCAAGCAGATAGCAGAAGGAATGCAGGCAGATGAGCCTCTGTTTCACTGGGAGATCATAAAGTGCTCACTGAATTGAGCCACAAAAGCAGAGAAAGTGGGGGGTTGAAATATGGCGCTCTGATGAAGAAGAGTTTTGAGCCAATCAGCACCTCAGTGCTAATCTACAGTATCAGGATGCCTTTAAACACCAGACATTCTGTGTCATAAAGAGAGGAGGAGAACGAGTCAGGAGGACATGTTTTTTACAGCTCTTGTACAAAGATACCATTTGAATTGAATGACCAGATGTTTACAGATGTACAAATGAAGCTTAGCGCAAGTTCAATAAGGAAGACCTAACACGAGTCACTTACACGTCACTCGATGGCTCCCTTCCCCTCTCATTAAATATGAGGGCGTCACCCCTCAGCAGCCAATAGCTGCACATGCTAAATTCCTTAAATGCCTGCTCTTCCTCCCTGTCAGTTGTCATTTGCAGATAACCGCAAACAGTAGCAGTACTACAATGCTCCTCCTCGTGAGAAGAAAAAAAAGAAGCACAAGACAAACTAGCTCAAGATGTCCAACTCGGACAATTCAGATCACGAACCTGGTATGGAAATCTTCGAGCCCGGTTCGGCTCCCCACAGCGGCCTATCACCAGAGGCAGACTTCTTCATCGCCTGGCTCCTGCAGCAGGGCATCCCCACAGCCCCAGGCCTCACTCTCTCGCAGCTCCGAGAGCTCTCGGATCAGGTCTCCAGCATAGCTCCCCAGTCCGGGGCAGCAGCTCCAGTCAGCTCCCCAGAGAGCAGGGCGAGGACGCGGCCGCAGCCGCGGAAGTAATAAAAAAAAAGGGCAGGAAGTCGAGCCCTCCAGGATCCCGTCCACCTCCAAAATCCACCCCTTCCCAGGCTCGCCAGTCCGGGAGCGTCACTAACGCACCCCTCATGGAGAGTAGCGCGGCCGGCTCCCTGCAATCCCTGGCTAGCTCCATGATAGCTATCGATGCTCGCCTCCAAGCCCTGGAAGACTCCGTCACAGGAGCTTCGACTTCCGTGGCACTCAGGTACTAGTGTTAAGGAAAATGTTTGCACTCACCCTTACACAGTTGTAACGGTTGTAACGGAATACATGTAACGGCATTACGTAATCAGAAATACAAAAAATCAAGTATATTCAGCGGGCGTTACATTTGAAGAATGAGTAATCTGAGTCAGTTACTTTCGTAAACCTGAAGTGAATACTTATTGGAATTATTGGTTGAGAAGTTTCCTCACAAAATGTAATATTCATTACCGGCAGAACCGGGTGCACACTGCACAGCGCTGCAGCATGTCTGTGAGGCCCTGCCCCCGCACGCAGATGAGAGAGAGAGAGTTCTCTTTAAAAATATATTGAAAGGTATAAACGGAGATGGTTAGATAAAACGTGGAAGATAACGTTTATGTATCATTTATTTATTGTCGAAATGATGACATTTATAACGGGATCAAATCAAAGTGAATGCATAGGGCAAGTGACTGGAAAAAAGTTATTACATCGTTTCAGATAATAAATAATAATGATAATTCATTCTATTTAGGGGCGCCTTTCAAAGCACCCAAGGACACCTTACAACGCATAACATATTCCAAGGAAAGGTTTTAAGACGGTACAAGAATGCAGTATGGGTGAGTTTTTATATGTGGTGCAGATGAGAGAGCTGTCCAGAATGACACTAAGATGTTGTGTTGTGCTCTTGATAAAACAGTAAAATACGTGTCTCCCGTTCACCAAAACATACCCATCTGTTATGGAAAAGAAAGTATTCCAAAGAAAAAAGAAGAAGAAGGAAAGAAAAGAAAGAAGAAGAAGATGAAGAAGAAGAAGAAGACTTTTTGACTTTTGAAAAAACACACGATCAATTATACATTCGATCAATAAAGTGCTTAATTGTGCAATAAAATGAACGAATCACTTAAAATAGTACATTAAAACCTATGTCTTAAAAACTTGTGCAAAGTGCAAATCCTCATCCACCACAGAACACACAATATCATTATAACACCAACGTTGTTTAAAAGCATCCAAGTCTCCAATATGTTTATAAAAACGATGCTCCAGCCAGAGTCTGGCTCTGATGTTACAGCCAGATCGCTTTTGCCTCTTCCCCTTTCTTATTTTCAACCCTGTTTTTCCTACTTAAATAAATGGCCATTTTTGCTTCGCCAGAGAGGTAATTCAGGAGCTGCCACTTTTCCTTGTTCGTCTTTTTATATGGAGCCCCCATGATAAAAACACTCGGTAAAAGCTATACTAAAAAGACTAAAAACCAATGTTAAAAGAGAGAAGAAACCCGTGAGTCTCTTGCACTCTGTAAACACATGGAAAACAGTCTCTCTAAAACCACAACATGGACACTTGTTAAAAACAGCAGGATTAATAATGGAGATAAAAGAATTACAGGCGATGGCACCGTGTAAAATTCTCTACTGGAGGTCGGCAGTACGTTTTTTTATGGGAGGTTTGTATAAAATCCTCCACTGTGGGCCTGGTCCGCCTCCTGCACCCAGTCTGGTGCTCCACACAGTGGAGGCCCTGTCCTTCAGTGCATTTCTGTTGGTCGTCTTTACAATGTTCATGTATATAGTTTTTTTGTCAACTGTGTGGATGGTCATTTGTCCTTGGTTTGCGACCTTGAGCAGGGGGCCGGTCAGTTCTCCGAGCCCTGGGCTCAAGTAGATTCCCTGTCCATAGCTCCTTAAAAGTATTTTGTCATCAAGGGAGAGGATCTGGCTCCATAGTTGCAGGATCCTCTAGGCCACCCGGACAGAGTGCAGACCCAGCAGAGAGCCCAAGGCCCGGGCATCGCTCAGCTCCGGCCCCACTGCATCCACCAGCTGCTGAAGGCACTGGGTCTTGGATCAGCACAGCGCCACCGTCAGGCCGGGTGTTTCGCTGCTGCTGACGTCCAACCTGGCTTTGTGAATGAGAGGCTCCCTCAACAACCAGTACAGAAAGTCAGTCTTTGGACACCTTTTATGGTTAAAAAGGGCCCAAGATTTAAAAACACCCTGATAAAAAGGAGGTAGCCCACTTAACTTTAAAATGTTTAAAGTGCTTTCTTTTTTAAAGACCATCTTCCTGGGTCTATACTTTTATGGCGGCAAAGTTCCTCCTCAAGCCCCTCTGTGGCTTTCTTGAACATTCCCTTTGTATCCTTTCCTCCTAACAACTCTCCTTTTTTATCCTTAGTTCTTTGTCTGTGTGCTGTCAGTATGCCATTATCTGTCAATTTTCGGTACAATTTTGCTACCCCTTTTCCCATTTTTTTGTGATCCTTTTTCTCAACTTCCTTTTGTCCTTCTTCCACCCATTCTTTCCAAACCTCGCGACGTACATCTGGGAAGCCTAGCGCTTCTTCTCTCGCAAATTCGCCTTCCATTTTCTACTTTTCCTTATCTTTCTTTATTAGATTCTCTCGTTGCTGGCGTCTTTTGCTAGTCTTCTACCTTTTCTTAGATACTAGGGCCTCGCCTAGTTTTACACTGTGCTATGGCTACTGGTACGGCGACCAGTTTTACACCTTCCTTAGATACTAGGGCCTTGCTTAGTTTTACACTGTACTATGGCTACTGGTACGGCGACCAGTTTTACACCTTCCTTAGATACTAGGGCCTTGCCTAGTTTTACACTGTACTATGGCTACTGGTACGGCGACCAGTTTTACACCTTCCCTTAGATACTAGGGCCTTGCCTAGTTTTACACTGTACTATGGCTACTGGTACGGCGACCAGTTTTACACCTTCCTTAGATACTAGGGCCTTGCCTAGTTTTACACTGTACTATGGCTACTGGTACGGCGACCAGTTTTACACCTTCCCTTAGATACTAGGGCCTTGCCTAGTTTTACACTGTACTATGGCTACTGGTACGGCGACCAGTTTTACACCTTCCTTAGATACTAGGGCCTTGCCTAGTTTTACACTGTACTATGGCTACTGGTACGGCGACCAGTTTTACACCTTCCCTTAGATACTAGGGCCTTGCCTAGTTTTACACTGTACTATGGCTACTGGTACGGCGACCAGTTTTACACCTTCCCTTTGGACCGCGGAGGATCCTCATAAATTACGGGTTTCACCCGCTTCTCAACACAAATTTGTTTATGCCCTTGTTGATCTATTTAGTGCACACAATTTTATTTACGTTTTATCTTTACTTTTTAGCTGAGACAATTATTTCTGCCAATTTCACACAATCCTAAAATTTAGTAGTATTTCAAACACATCTATTTGTTATAACAGGCAGATGCTTACCTTGATTCTGAATTACCCGGGTTTTTGATTGTGTGAGATGGTTTCTTGTAAAAGCCGTAAACTCAATGTTTTTTGGTGTCCTCTCAGAAGGTCATCGGTGTCCAGACTACCCACTCTAGACCATCACGTCGGGGTCACCAAGCTGTTGGAGTCTACCAGACCAGGTCCGTCCTCCGCGCAGATCGTTTGGATATGGCCAGAGCGGGGTCGCCGTCCGGATCTGCCGATGACCGTTCTTAGTTCTGAGGGAAAAGGAATTGTGTCCTAGACACTATTCTCTGTTAGCTGTACAAAACTAGACGTTGCACTCCAATGGATTGTTTCTTCAAATAAGCACTTTATTACACAGTTCAACAAAGATATATCAATCTGATACTATACCACAAAGCGCCTGCGCCTTGGACTCCTTCTTGAGTTCTCACCGTGACAAGCTCGTCAGTGTGAGATCCCAGTTGAAGAGAGCCTCGAGTACTGAATACATCCTGCTTATATACTGTTCCTAGCGGAGCCCCGACCTTTGCTGCTCTCTTGTGGTGTAATCTGCCGTTGCTTACCCTAGCAACTCTTAGGTTAGCCTTCGGCGCGCTTTTGTTACTTCCTTATTTGCTTTCACTCACTTCCTTATCTGGTTTCACTCACAAGACTGCCCTTGTGAACTGTTGCGCCTGCTTGGTGGGTGATTTAGTGTGAGAATAATGAGTTCTGCAACCTTGTGGCTTATCAGTTTGGACATAACAGGATGCCTCTGTTCTTAATCTGGTTGACCCCGCGTTTTTGTTGCACACAGTATTCACATAGTATATTTCCACTGAGGCTCCTCAGCAGTTGGACTTTAACACAGTACTGTACTTTTCCACTCAGACAGCTCAATGTCTTAGCTTTTCCATGATAGGCCCACTATATCTTATATTCACTGCCACATTTGCCTTATCTTTATCCTTCACCCTGTGGCACCCAGTGTAGACCCTCCCAAAAGAAATCCACCAACTTCTTTTGTATTTGGGCTAGTAAGCCCGAGGGAGGGTCCACACAGGTAAGACGGTGCCACAGTTGGGATGCCACAAGGTTGTTTAAAACCAACACTCTACATTTAAAAGACAGCTGAGGGAGCAGCCACTTCCACTTGGACAGCTTTCCCTCTATCTTTTCTATGACGTCCTCCCAGTTCCTCAGGACTATGTTTTTATTAACCAGGAACACACCCAGGTACTTTAGCCCATCTTTCTTCCATATCATGTTCTGGGGAAGAACTGGGAGACCGCCACTCCACTCACCGACAGCGAGGGCCTCACTTTTCTTCCAATTCACCCTCGCTGCCGATGCTGAACTAAAATCCCTCACAACGTTAACTAAAATGTCTATCTTTTTGGTCTCTAATAAAAACAATGATGTCATCCGCATATGCTGATAAAACCACGCCTCCACTAAAACCAGGTAAAAACAGCCCTTGCAGTTTGGAGCGTATTTTGTTGAGAAGGGGTTCTAGGGAGAGTGCATAGAGCATGCCAGACAGAGCACAGACCTGTCGGACCCCTCTACACACTCTAAACGGAGCACACAGCCCACCGTTGAACTTCAGCACACTCTCAATCTTATTGTACAACACCTTGATCTTGGCTATGAAACCAGCGCTGAACCCAAACTTCTCCATTACTTTCCAGAGGAAGTTGTGCTCAACGCGGTCGAAAGCCTTTTCCTGATCTAGAGAAATCAGACCAGCATTAATGCCCAATGAGCTGGAGACCTCCAAAACATCTCGAATTAGGTGGACATTGTCCACCATGGACCTGCCGGGCACACCGTAGGTCTGGTCCCGGTGGATGACCTGCTCCACAGCCCTCCCCAGCCTGGTGGCCAAAGCCTTGGACAGAAGTTTGTAATCCACACACAGCAGAGACACAGGGCGCCAGTTGTTGATGTCCTGCAGGTTTCCTTTTTTTGGTAGCAGCGTGATCACCGCTCTCCTGCAGGACATCGTCATCGAGCCAGAGGCCAGACTTTCATTAAAAACGTCTAAAATGTCATGTGACAAGACGTCCCAGTAGGCTTTATAAAACTCGACGGAGAGGCCATCGATACCAGGAGCCCGCCGTCCCTGCATACCTTGCAGGGCGGTCTGCAGCTCCTGGATCGTTAACGGCCCTTCGAGCTGTGAGTTGGTCTCCTCGGAGACCTGAGGTAGTTCGTTGCAGAACCCCTCGGACAGAGTTTCCCCCTCCTCATACTCGCTTGTGTAGAGGGTGGAATAAAAAGTCACAGCTCGCCTCCTGATCTGGCTTGGCTCTGTTATTTCCTGCCCTGTGTCTGACAGCAGTGAGTGGATCACTCGCCTCTGCCCATTCTTTTTCTCCAGGCCGAAGAAGAAGCTAGTGGGAGCATCCATCTCATTGGTGTTGAGGAACCGGGACCTGACTAGTGCACCCTGAACTTTAACGTCCAGCAGGTTGGCTAAAGCCATTTTTTTCTCTTTGAGGATTTCAATATATCCTCGATCTCCTGTGGTTTCACTTATTGTTTCTAGTTCCACTATATCACTCTCCAGGTCTTTCATAGATCTAATGATGTCTTCTGTGACATTGAGGGTGTGGTGTTGGCAGAGTAATCTTATCTCAGTCTTACGATGGTCCCACCACTGCCTAAGACTGCTAAAATCTCCCTTTCTCTGCCTAAAAACACTCCAGAAATAAATAAGGGCCTCTTTAAAATGTTTATCAAATGTTAAAACCGAGTTAAAATGCCAATATGCACTTCTGGGTAAAACATTTCTAATAAAAACATTACATAAAAGCAAAGAGTGATCCGTAAAACCAGCAGGTGATATGCTGCACATTTTAAAAAATATTAAAATGATGCTTAAAACAATAAAAACGATCTAGTCTAGCTGATGAGATTCTATTCTCTCTGATGTGGGACCAGGTGTGCTGCCTGTTATCTGCGTGCATCCTTCTCCATACATCCACCAGGCCGTGGGAGTGGACCAGCTGCCTCAGAGCATGCTGGGATGCTGGATGCGGCTCTGCATGGTTGCGATCCAAAGATGCATTTTGTGTACAATTTAAAATCCCCACCCAAGAATACAAAATCCTCCGTTGCACAACCGTTTAAAACATCGTTAACTTTGAGTAAAAACAGCTTCCTCTCTGTACCGTTTGTTGGAGCATACACATTTCCAAAAACAGCTGTAAAAAGGTCAAACCGTGCTTTTATTAAAAGCAACCTCCCATTGATAAAATGCTGGAGAGGAGGAAGCCCACCCCCCCCCCACTAAGAGAGGTGTTGTGGCTTAAAATGACTTCCCCCTCCCACTCCCTTTTCCAGTCCGTCACATCGCTGTGCGTCTCTTGTAAAAAGAGGACATCGATATGTTTTATTTTTGCAGTCTGAAATATTAAAGCCCTCTTTCTTTCCTCTCTGGCTCCATTTACATCTAAACTTCCCACTCTAAAAGTATCCATTTCGAGTGAGATGTTAAAAGCAAAAATTAAAACAAATAAATTATAAACACAGACATCGAGGTTTTTAAAATCAACGCTGCCCATTTGCTTCCTCACTTTAGTAACAATTCTTTTTAGTCTGTATATTTCCAGCTCATCCAGGACAGACTGTTCTTTCCGGCTTATGTGGAATCTTGCTGAGGCACAAAAAACTGACAAATCTGGGAAATATTCTTCTATGATTACATTATGTTGGTTTTTTGTCTGCACCAGGTAATTTTTTATCATTTCAGCCGAGTACATTTTGTTTTGTTGGCTACTGCTCAAAAAACCTGGCACATCACTGCTGTCAGACACACAATCATCCCAACTCTCATCCACCTGTTCTTGCTCTCTTTCTTCCTTTCCCTCACTCACTACTTTACTGCTTTTTACAACGGTTGGTACATCCTTTTTATTTCTCCTGAGTTTAGTAGCAGTCTTTTTTTTATTTATCATTTCTGTTGCGACCTCCTCTTCCTCCATATCAGCAACCTCCACCTGCTCACCCCATGTTTTCTTCTCCTCTCTTGTTTTGTCCAAATGTGTTTCCCTATCTATATCTTCCTCCTGTGCTTTACTGACTTCACCTGTCCCTACATTTTCTTTTGCCAAATCACCTTGTGGTTCATTGATCATTCCAGGTTTTTTTCACCATTTGTATTTGTTTTTTTATCTTTTTTTCTCCCATCCCCCTTTTCTTCTGCTTCACACAAAACCACCACCTCATTTTCCTGGACATAATCACCCACACCCTGTGCAACACCACTGCACCGCAAGCCGGGCACAGCAGCAGAACCGTGCTGTACAGCGCGCCCCCGCCCGCTCCGCGTCCGAGACGGCACATCGCGCGCCACCGCCGACTGCTCAGGAGCAGCGTTGCCGTCAGCAGCAGCGGCCGCCTCCGGAGGGGGGCCCTCCACCACCGTAGCGGCCGCGTTAGCGGCCGCCACCGTGGGTGACACCCCTCCCTCAGCAGCAGCCACCTGCTGCTCCATTACAACCGGCGCGGCAGTCCGCCTCGGGGCGGCCTCGGCGTAACGGACAGCGGACCGGGGGTCCCGTTGCGGCCGCGGGTGGCCCCGGCGCAGCGGTGGACGACCCCGCCGCTTGCGCATTGGCCGGCCCAGCTGGCGGGTCATCCGGACCAGGCGGAGCCGGATCCCCGTGCCTCGGACAGGCATTCATGGTGTGCCCCTCCTCCCCGCAACCAAAACACTTCATAACTGATGATGTTGCAAAAATCACATAGTCATAATCATCTACTTTAACGTAAAAACGGAGGTTAAGCTCCGCATTCCGATTGTTCAGTATCATATACACTTGTCTGCGGTGAGACACTACGTGTTTCAGTAACTGAGACTTACATCCAGACAGCATCTTTTTTACGGGAGAAACAAGTTTCCCGTGTCTGGACAGTTCTCTACTGAGGAACTCATCAGTTATGAAGGGAGGGACATTAGACAGTACAACTTTGGTTGCGGGAAGCATCAGCGGCTGTACTTGGACAAACATTTCTCTCACCACGATGCCCATCTCGATGACGCGGTTCACCTTCTCCACCTGATCCAGAAAGATCACCACCGCGCTGTTCATCCGCGCCAGGGACTTAATGCTGCTGTGCCCGACCTTCTCTCCCACAGCCAGCCCGATCTCCTCCACAGTGCATGGGAAGCCGGCTGAGATTTTAATGCCGTGCTTCCTCGTGAGTTTGGCAAACTCTCCATTTACCATGGCGTCAGATGCCGGCCGGCGAGACACCGGCAGGAGAAGCCCACAAAACACCCCAAAAACACCACCAAAAAGCACGAAAAGTAAAGAAAATCAAAACCACCACCGATAAACTATATTAAATGAACACCCATTACACAAAAATAAACGGAAAATATAACGAAAAAGTCTCGCTCTTCTCTTTCTGTCGCACTCCAAAAACTCCCAGCATGCACAAGAAGAAGAAGTATTCTAAAAGTAATCTGCCACCGGTACCGGTGGGGACTGTTGTTAGCTTCTGATGCGCAGAAGAAAAATCTGGCCCACCCTATATTTTTACAGGCCCACCCTAAAGTACATTTCTGCCTACGCTACTGGTCCGCACAGCAGCATGCGTTGACGTTGGCGGTCGGCGTGTCTGAAGCTTGGGGATTTGTTTTTCTTTTTGCGAGCAACGTGACCAACAACCAATCACATGAATCTCTTGCCCCCGACATACAAAGCAATAGCAATGTTAAAACGAAGTAAACTGGAAATTAAAAATTAAAAATCTCCAACAGGCGAAAACCTACCAGTTTCACCCACTGTCTCTGCCACCTCCCTCCATGCCTCGCTCCTCTGGTTTGTATCCCGGTAGATGAACAGAGACCGATCATTCAGCACCGGGTGATTCACTACCGCTATAATGAATTTTCCCTCCATTTTTTGGAATATGAGGTAATGACCTGCGTAGTCTCTCCCAGCATACACGCGGTTTGACTGGCTAGCGCTTGTACTGGCAGATTTGCATAAACGGGATTTCATTGGCTGACGCTTCTGCCGAGGCGCCAACAAATTGAACATTGCTCAACTTTTGAAGCGAGCAACGCCAGCAACGCTCCACGTCGCTTCCCAAAATACAGTTCTGCTAAAAGTGGGTTTTGGGGGTTTCTTCCAGGGAGAGTGGTTCGCAGGGTCATGGCCCCTGTCAATTTCTACCTCAAGCAAGTTCTCATTAAATCCGGCCTATCACCTATATCATACCCGGGACATTCCTTCAGGATAGGTGCAGCCACCTCTGCTGCTAATCAAGGTCTCTCTACCTCATCCCTACAACAACTAGGACGGTGGTCCTCCTCCGCCTTCACAACCTACATTCGCCCAGACATCAGCGCCGTACTGGCTTCCCAAAGATCTCTCAGACCCTAACTATGGTATCTATGCATATAACTGGTGGTGGCTCATAAACACATTCACAAGTATACATGTCTCACTAAGGTACCTGATATTCAAACTGCATTCCTGTCCTAATTCCGCGGGCCCCGCCCACAGGGAATAATGTCTTGTCTCACGCTGCAACTACATGTAACGGGCTTCATCTCCGGCACACAGGTATTTCATTCCCAGGCCTTGCTCAAACGTATCAGTGTAAAATGGATTTCCTGCAGTCAGGCGTGGACTCGGGCCACCGTACACCCCTGTGGCAGTTACAAAACAAAGAAAATAAAGAAAGAGTAAAAAAGGAAAAGAAAGAGATATCCTGTGAAATCAGGCATGGACTCAGGCCACCGTACACTCCGGTGTCAGTTACAAAACAAAGAAAATAAAGAAAGAGTAAAGAAGGAAAAGAAAGAGATATCCTGTGAACTCAGGCATGGACTCAGGCCACCGTACACTCCGGTGTCAGTTACAAAACAAAGGAAAGAAAGAAAGAGAAAAGAGTAAAGAAAAAGATATATATATATATATATATATAGCCTGCGAAGTCAGGCGTGGCGGAAGGCCACCGTACACTTCGGTGTCGTGGACGTTGGGCCACCGTTACAAAACGAAACCGCTCACTCCTCGGCGTAGTCAAGCCCTGCTGGCCAGGCATGCGACCCGCAGGTCGTTTTCAGGTAAGACCGGCACTGATTTCGGCAGTCAGAAGAGGCTTCTCAATACTCAAATTTCCCCTCCTCGACTCCTCGACTCCTCGGTCCTCCGGTAGTGACCCGGAAATGAATTTCAGCGCGCCATTTTGAAGGACGTCTCATTTCTCTAAATGTACACCGAGGACCGAGGATCGAGCGTCGAGGAGGCTCTCTGGAGGAGCTATAACCGAGGATACACTGATGGTTCCTCCACGGCTCCTCCGCGGATGCATTTCCGGGAACGGTGGAGGCGTGACACACGGTCGGACTTATCTCAGCCAATGACAGCTCTGCATGCATCCCCTGGATATTATTTTAGAAACTGCTCTCATCGCAACGCGATGTTTACAGTGAGAACAGCTGTGAGGTCCTGCAGAAAGCAGAGCAGTGTGTAAAATATATATCACTCAGTATAACAGGCCTACTCTCTTTATTTGCTTTAGTTTAGTAGATATCTACAAACAAAGAGTCGATATTTTTCTAAAACCATTTAGTGCTTCACATAATAAAATACACAACGGCTGTAGCCTGATTATGCTTTAGGAGCTGTAGGTGTGTGTGGTTCAGTGTGTAGGTGTGTGTGTGTGTGTGGTACAGTGTGTAGGTGTGTCCTGTACAGTGTGTAGGTGTGTGTGCGGTACAGTGTGTGCGCAGATGCGGCGGACAGACAGGTCTTAGTTGGTTTGGTGTCCTCTGCTTACTTTTAAATTGCAAATACAACTTTTGGCCTGTAATTTCAATTCCCCATTTCAGCGACTAGAGAGAGGGGGGGGGGGGGATATATCCAGTCTCTGATTGTGTTACGTTATTATGAGAGTGCTCTCATACTTTAAATTGCATATATTTATATAAATATATTTGTGTCTGTGTGTCCGCATCTGTAGCCTGTTATTGTCTCATTATACCGCACTCTCAATGAATTCAAAGTAAATATGTGGGGGAACAATGTTCAGCTGATCTAACAGAGATTATAAAATATGACAAAACACTGACAGCTGATGCAGCTGTTGCCACGTAATCATGAACGGACGTCGCTTTAATATGACCGCTCAGAGGAGAGGAGTTCTCATTTCTTTAAACGTCTGCTGCTTCCCCTCCTCTCTCCTCGGTTCCCCTCCTCGGTCCTCCGCTCGCATCTCCTGTGGGCGGGTCTAAGTATCGAGGAGGGGAGTCGAGGAGGGGAGTCGAGGAGGGGTAATTTGAGTATTGAGAAGCCTCTCATGTATGAGCTTCCTCCAGGAAGTACTGGAGCTAGGGGTTACAGTTATGCACGTGTATCATTGTAAATTCACAGTAAATTACTAGCTACTCCTGCATTACTTTCACAGTACACATTGTACATTCACAGTAAATTACTGGCTACTCCTGCAGTACTTTCACAGTACACATTGTAAATTCACAGTAAATTACTGGCTACTCCTGCAGTACTTTCACAATAGAAATGTAAAAGTACAGGCCCTTGTTGGAATGCATGTACAACAAAATGATGTAATTCCCCAGTAACATACTGTAATATCACAGTAATTGAAGATGTGAAGTTACAGTATACAGTTGTACCTTTACAACAATGCATTGTAATATCATGGATGTGAAATTACAATACATTGCTGTTTAGAAATTCACAGTAAATTGCTGTGAAAGTCATGCAACAAGTTGCCAGTTAATTATTGTGAATTCACGGTGGATATTTTTACAGTGTAGAAATAGCATAATATGAGACCTTTAAGTCAATAAAGTTGTCTCATCTGAAATTAAAGCAATGTCTATGGATAGTTATTTACCATCTCCATGTCATCCGGTCAGTTAACCACATAAAAGGTATGCTACAAGAAGAGTCTATTTAAAGCAGGGGTCTCCAACGCGTCGATCGCGAGCTACCGGTAGCTCGCGGGCAGCTTTTCAGTAGCTCGCCGCTCGATTATAGTGTAGTAACGTTGCTTCTTGATTTTTTAGAATTGTTTCTGTCACACAAATATAAAATTGGTCCGTGACGCAGAGATCAAGGAGCAGATGTGACAGCGGCACAGCGACACCACACATGGAGCAGTCTGCTTTCTCCAGCAACACCAGTCCAGAACCAACAGCAGAATGAGCCGCTCTGAATCAGTCCGCGTCGCTGCGGCTCAGAGACACACAGGAAGGGATTTGTGTTTTTGAAAAACCCTCGTTATCGTAATGTCAGGTTTTTGGTGGATTCAATCAAGTCTTGGATTGCAGAGTATGAATGTCCTCTTGCTATTTTCAGTTGATAAATACGTGTGTAAAGTTTGTGAAGGCAGGAGGAAAGCTTTCGCAATCACCGTCTCCTCTCCGTTCCTCCAAACCCCGCCCCCCCCCTGAAAAATAACTACTAATAAGAGTGACAGGCTGATAGTGACCTGATAGAAACTATAGGTTACTTACCTGACCCCAGTTCTCAGAGTAACATGTAGTGAGATGTCTCACTATGGGATGCGCCTCATCGCGGAGCAAACAGAAGCATCAATCTCATTACGCCAATCCTGATTGGCTGGTGATCTTGACGTCAGCGTCAGGGGAATCACCCCATATAAGTAGCTTGCACTACGTTGCATGCGTCATTCAAAATAAGCACCTCTTCTCGCTTCACCATAGCAAGGAGGGCCGTCTGGTGAGACATCTCACTACATGTTACTCTGAGGCCTGGGGTTACGTAAGTAACCTATAGTTCTCATTCATAACACTCCGTTCGATGTCTCACTATGGGATATTGTAGCTCCCGTATTGCCAGACGAGCTTATCTCGAAATACACCAAACCAACCAGAACTTAACAGGGAGAGCTCTGACTCAACAAGGTGCCCAGCACTGCTCGGGCCACACTAGGAGCAGAGACGTCTAGCTTGTAAAAGCGGACAAAAGTGAGCGGCGAGGACCAGCTCGCTGCTGCACAAAAGTCTTGGATGGAAACACCCTTGAGCAAAGCCCAGGATGTAGCCAGACCACGAGTCGAATGAGCACGCCGACCCGAAGGTGCCTGCAGATCCTGACTCGTATCAATAGCAGCCAGGTACACTTAGAGAGACCTGGTGGAGGAAGCTCTCGCACTCTGAATAGTGTTTATCACCTTCTGAGGGAGTCCCACTGTATTCAGATTGTACCACTCATGGGCCAGGCCCATAGTGCCAAGCGCTCTGGGTGTGGGTGAAAGATCGCCCGCCCCCCCCCGCCTGAGACAGTATGTCCCTGCGTAGTGGGAGCTGCCATGGCTGCCCACACAGCAGCTGATATATCTCCGCCAGCCAGTACATTGCGGGCCAGTGCGGAGCTATCAGGATAAGTGTGTGGCGTTGTTCCCTCACTCTGGCCAGAGTTGGGGGTATCAGAGCCAGGGGTGGGAACGCGTACAGAAGGCCCGGAGGCCAAATGTGCACGAGCGCGTCCACGCCTAACGGTGCATTTAGATCACGCATTGAGAAGAACAGCTGACATTGAGCATTTTCTTTTGATGCGAACAGATCCACCGCGGCTCTGCCGTAACGCACCCACAGCTGACTCACAATCCTTGGATGTAGAGTCCAGTCTGCATATAGTGGTGCACCTCTGGACAGCAGATCCGCCCCGAGGTTCATCACTCCCGGTACGTGCGTCGCTCTCAGAGAGAGGAGACTTCTGCCGCTCCATAAGATCAGTTTGCGTGCCAGCATGTGTAACTGGAGAGAACGCAAATCCCCTTGGCGGTTTATATACGATATTGTGGTCGTATTGTCTGTCCTCACGAGAACATGATGTCCCCTGAGAAAAGGCAGAAAGCGTTTTAGGGTGAGAAACACCGCTAAAAGCTCCAGGTAATTTATGTGCGCCCGCTGGAGGTCTCTGCTCCAGAGACCCCTCACCGGGCGGCCTTCGTAAATACCTCCCCAGCCTGTCAGACATGCGTCCGTGGTGACCACCTTCCGTGAAAGGACAGCACCCATAGGTACGCCCCGTACTAGAAAAGTCGGGTGCAGCCAGTGACGCAGTGCCATTACGCATTTCACCGTAACCATTACTCTCCGCGCGCCATGACGCGTGGGGTTTAGTTTTAGAGCGGCTACCCAGCGCTGAAACTCCCTCATGTATAAGCGTCCCAGTCGTACGACCAGGATGGCTGACGCCATGAGCCCCAGTAATCGCAGGCATGATCTGAAGAGAACATGTTTGCGCAGCTGGAAATGAGCGAGACAAGCTCTGAAAGCTTTCACTCTTTCCGCTGACAGGCGGGCTGTAAAGGGCACCGAGTTCAGGCGTAAACCCAGGAAGAGTATAGTCTGCGCGGGGCACAACATGCTCGTCTCTGTGTTTATTATGAAACCCAGGTTGAGCAGGTGCTTTACGAGGACATTTGTCTGCGTAACAGCCTCCTGCTCCGACTGTGCGAGAAGCAGCCAGTCGTCTAGGTAGGTCGCCAGGCGAATAACCTGTTGTCTTAACAGGGCTATCGCGGCTTCCGTACGTCGTACAAACACTCTTGGACTGAAAGACAGACCGAAGGGAAGTACTCTGTATTCGTAACAGATCCCCTGAAATGCGAACCTCAGATATTTCCTGTGTGGGTAATATACTGGGATGTGGAAATACGCATCTTTCAGGTCGACTGATGTAAACCAGTCGTTTTGTCTCACGAGACGCAGCAGAGATGTGTGAGTGAGCATTCTGAATGTGTATCTTTTTAGATATTTGTTCAGAGCCCTCAAATCTAGTATTGGCCGAACTCCGAACTGAGTCTCTATTTGTTGTGTTATGGGGCCCTCTAGTGTCTGAACACGGTGGTACCCCATTTCGACAATCCCCACCGACACTGCGCATGACGGTGGTGCCTTCACAACCCCAGCCGGTACTGCGCATGCGCGTGACGGTGGTGCCTTCACAGACCCGTATAATCCGCCTTTTGAGAGAAGCCGTAGCTGCTCTCAGAAGGGGAACAGTTGACGGACTGTTTATTGTATTTATTTTTATTTTTTTGAGCTGCGCCCTTGGCTTGAAGCCTGGATGCGTCAGCGGAAAATGTTTTATTTTAGAAACAACAACGAACTTGTGACATGTGCTTTTGCGGACTTGAGGATGGTGTTGAGGCATCTCTCGAGGCGGCGGGAACACATCTAGAGCTGGGGAACCGTGGACTTCCAGCTCTGTCACAGAGGAGAGAAGGAGGGGCTGTCAGGCCGCTCGCTTCTTCTTCCTCGACTGCTGGCCGAAATTCTGGGTCGGCTGTGCCTGGGCTGCAGCCGGAACCGGAGATTTTCTAGGCCAACTCGCCCTCGTCTCCTGCCTGGGCTGGGGACTCGGGGCGGGCTGCGACCTCTGCTGTTTGGGTATTTTAAACCGAGCAGGGTTAGAGGCAGCTTGGTCGAAGGACTGCCGCTGTGAAGGCAGCGGCTGGACCCTTCGAGGGAGGCAGAGGTGGAGGGCCTCGTCCTCCTTCTTTTTCGACTCGCATCTCCTCTGCATGGAGGCGAGAGCGGAGCCGAAAATCCCCTCGGGAACGATGGGCATGTCAAGCACATCCTCCTTTTCCCGGTCTGGGAGGTTGGTGAGGTTGAGCCATCTAGCTCTTTCCTGCACCACCATGATCCCCGTGGCCTGGACGCCACAGCGTTGGACACGGAGACAAATGTCTGTGACCGCGGCCATCTCGTCCAGAACGGCCGGTCCAGGATTGCTCGACAGATCCTCACAGAGCTCCGCTTGGTATGCGGTTAGCAGCGAGGAAACGTTCAGAGCCCTGGCGGACAACGCTGCGGCTCTGTAGGACCATTCAGTCATGGTCGACTGGAATCGGTCCGCCTTCGCTGGCAGCGTGGGGTTCCTGCTTGGTGACGGGCCCATCCTCGGTAGGAGGTGGGCTGCCACCAGCGGTTCCATAGGCCGTACTCTCCACAAGACCAACACCTCATCCAACATCTCCGGGAAGACCGGAAGGAGTTGCCTCTTTGCTTGGGGAAAATGTTTCCCCTCGTAACGGGACCTGGAGGTCTCCTTGGCCATTTCGGGCCACGGGATGTCTAGCCTGGACGCGGCACGCTGACACACGGCCTGCAGGTCCATGCCCAGACAGGGCGAAGCTGGTGTGCTATCGCCCGAGAGAGCAGCCATCGCTCCCGGCTTTGCAGTTTGAGCCGATGACATGAAGATATCATCTTTTTGCTCTTCCGAATCAGACAGGAGGAACTCGGAGGCATCCTCTTCGTCCTCCATGTAATCTAATTCCAGGACATCCTCCGCGGGTGAAACCATGGTGAGGTCTAGCCGGGAGCCCCAGCTTGGTAAAGCGTGGGGCTCCGTTCCCTCGTCTCTTGCCGCCACCGGGTCCCAGCCTGACACGGCGCGGGACTCCGGTTCTGCAGCTGCCGCTGTTGATGAGCCCCAGACCCACACAGTGCGGGGCTCAATCTCTGCGGCGGACGCCCCCGCGTCTTGATTGCCAGCCGGCAAATCAACGGACATGACGGGGTCCTGTCCCGACAAGCTAGCTTGGCGTGCTAACCGTCGGCGGAGGCTCTTTATGGTGAAACGGGCACAATGCCCGCACGAGCCGGGGTTGTCAATAGCCTCCTGGGCGTGTTCCAGCCTGAGGCAGGACGAGCAGACCTGGTGTGAGTCTGTGCCTGATATTTTCAACCCGCAGCCGCAGAATCGAACCTCCGAGTCCCTGACTCCTCTGGTGTGAGGGAGAGAGGCGTCCATCTTGTTCGCCACGTGGCGTGGAGAGGACCCGCTCGTAACAGGTACGTCGTCGAGAAAAAAAGTGTTACCAACCTGTCTTTAATCCGGAGAAAAAGAGGACGGTGTAGGTCTTTTTTCTCAAAGAATATTAACTGGAGTGTTAATATCCTCTTAATCCTCCGTGAGAAAGAGAAAAGAAAAAACGTCCTCGCTACCGTGGTGTCGGTAGCGAGGGAAAACAAGCTAGCGACAGGTGTGTTGCTAGCTTGAAAAAAATCAATACCTTAATTCCCGAGGAAGAAACGGCGAGGTCGATTATAATACTAACTGGTGTGTTAGTATTAGCCTTCTTGCGAAGCAGGAAGGGTAGCCGGCGAGCGCCCGTCGACCGAAATTTAGATTTGGGTTCAGTCTGTGGACTGTTAAGCTAGCCCGGCTACCATAGAGATGTGCTCTGAAGCGAGAAGAGGTGTTTGAATGACGCATGCGACGTAGCGCAAGCTACTTATAGGGGGTGATTCCCCTGACGCTGACGTCAAGATCACCAGCCAATCAGGAT
Organism: Pseudochaenichthys georgianus; assembly: GCF_902827115.2. Classification (NCBI taxonomy): domain Eukaryota; kingdom Metazoa; phylum Chordata; class Actinopteri; order Perciformes; family Channichthyidae; genus Pseudochaenichthys; species Pseudochaenichthys georgianus. The sequence goes on along the minus strand of NC_047521.1, from coordinate 3,016,612 downwards.
TGGCGTAATGAGATTGATGCTTCCGTTTGCTCCGCGATGAGGCGCATCCCATAGTGAGACATCGAACAGAGTGTTATGAATGAGAACTTTATTATTCACTTAATCACTGATTGAGATGATGAAGCTAACTTAATCTCATACATTCATGGGATTCATGTAACAGTAAGACAGAGAATGTAAGTGTGCACCCATATGCACTATTTTAGTTTTTATAATGCTGTTGTAAATACTCCTGTTGTCTGCTTTGTTCAGACTTAAGTCATGTGTGTGATGCCTCATTCAGGACATTCAGTGTCCTTTTTTTAACAGAAGACCGTTGCTTGAAGTAGCTGCTAGACTGCAGAAGTATTAGTTTTTGTTTTTGAGGATGGAAAAATGTCACACACAGATATAGGGAGGCTAGACCTATACAATTGATTAATTATGATTTATAATGTAATGTCAAGACGAAGAAGAAGAAAATATGGCTGCACTGTTCAGTGTCAATCCTGTGGAGATGGAGATGTAGGTTATACATCTCCAAAATAATGTTCAGCTGAAGTCTCAGCAAAACTCACAACATTTCTGGAGCCTTGTAGACCCAGAAAACAATAAGAACATTCACCAAGCAGCACTGAAAATGTCTGCTTTATTTGGCTCTACATCCCTTTGTCTTTTTCTGGCATGAATGTCATGAAATCTAAATACAGAACAAGACCGACTGATGAACATGTAAATGACTCTATTAGAGTGAACCTAAGTGGGATACACTCCAGCATACACCTCTATGGTGGACTCCATGCATCGCCAGTCATCTCACTAACTATAAAAAGAGTGAATGCACTTATTTTACACGTGCCATAAGATGCTTGCAAGGTGGTGATTAAGGCGATGTATTTACTACAGATGTAGCACCCCAGATAGGACTCACATGGGTGTGTCCCAGTCAAAAGCCCAGCGGATGCCAGTGGCTGGGGGTGTTGCCAAATTGCTAGAGGGCGTTGCCCAATTTCCCCATTTGTTCAATTACAGGATTTAACCATGAGATGGCGCTTTATTCACAAAATACACAAGGACAACTGGGTGTTGTAGAAACATCAATATTTTAGATCAAATAAAGTATATAGTTTGCTTTATGCAGTATATTTCTTGTAATATTGTTGGGGTGTTTTTACACAGTACAGTAGATTGAAGTAAATCAACTTATACATTAAGATAAGATAAGATGGACCTTTATTAATCCCGTGGGGAAATTCAGTAGTTCAAACAGCAACAGGGTGAGAGTGAAAAACAGGACAGCAAAGATTCACACAGATTAATAAAATCAAAAATAAGATGAGCGATAAAAATAATGAGAAACTATGAAATAAGAAATGAATAAAACTAAAATGTAATTATCATATCATATATTATAATGTATTGTATTATTAAGTAATATCATACATTAACCCCATTATAGCAGATGCCACATTGAATGGATGAACACATGTATGCATCAATAATTACAACGGAGTATTTCTAAATACAAGTTGTAAAAATACTTATGTATTTAATATTAACCCTTTGGAGTCGACCGTCACGCCGGCGTGATCAGATCACATGACCTGTTCAAGCCGGTGCCGCATAAAAACAACAGTCCGGACAACATTGCCGTGTGTTTCTGTCGAAAGTACTGGCTTGAAACTATATCCCAGTCTTTGTTTCATGCAAAAATACCCAGTAAACACGGAGATACGATGATATAAAGTTAATACATTTCAAAAGTATGACAAATGGAAGCACATATTTGAATATCTTCGCCGTATTTGATCATTTTACGAAACGGAAAATACTGGAAACTGTAGATCCTGCTCAACCGGATGTATATGCGTATTTCTGTCGAAAGTACTGGCTTGAAACTATATGCCAGTCTTTGTTTCATGCAAAAATACCCAATAAACACGGACATACGATGATATAAAGTTAATACAGATATATTTCAGAAGTATGAATAATGGAAGCACATATTTTAATATCTTCACCGTATTTTATCATTTTACGAAACGGAAAACACTGGAAACTTTAGATTCTGCTCAACAGAATGTATTTACCAGGGAGGGGGTGAGGTAATCAGGTAAACGGAGTGAGACGAAACGAGACGAAAATAGACGAAGAGGGACGGTGGGAACCGAAGAGAGACGGCGGGAAATGGAGAGAGACGAAGATATACGAAGACAGGCGGCGGGAGACGAAGAGAGACTGCGATTGAAGTAAAGTGACAGACAAACATTGAGAATTTAGATATAGTTAGATAGATTTAGAGTTTTGAAGATTCAACTATGATGAAGAGAACTCTGAACGTGAGTCAAGCTTTAAGCTTGTTTTTTGACCTGGAGGAGGAGGAATCTGTGATGTTGCCCTATGTGTCGTAGTTGACAGAAACCGCTTTGAAGCGTGGCACAGATAAAGACAGAAAAAACTGATTTTTGTACATAATGTGTATATATATATATATATATATATATATATATATATATATATATATTTGTATTATATTTATAATAACACTTTTGCCTTATCAGAATAAAATCCCATGCTACCTCAATCAAACTTTCACATTATCATAGTGACATCCCATGTATATATTTTCAGCTTTTAAATGGTTTCGTTGTGTATGTTTGTTACCTATATGAAAAATAATATCATTTTCAAAATCAGTTTTTACGTTTTTTTTGTGATTTTGGGTCCACAATGTTCATATAGTAGAAGATCACTGCTCTAAACAAAGTCAAAAATCCTACATCCATACGAAATAAATATAATTAATTATGATGAATACGTTAAGTCTTGTTCATTGTTTTTCACTTTTCAGATTATCATATCTCAATGCACACATTCATATATTGTCACTCACACATTCATGCATTTTGTTCTCATATTCATATAATGTAATGCTCATATTTATACATTTTGCTCTCATGCGAAATCTACTAAAACAAAGTATGTCATGGTGGTCAGCTGTTAAACACAAAAGTGTATCTTATGGGCTGTAAATATAATAAGCCTGTTGTCAATTTTAGACACAGGCTTATTATATTTACAGCCCTTAATAACATTCATTTTCTAGACTCAGGCTGCGGCCCCACGAGGACGAAAACGGCTAAACGCATAGGATTAATGCAAACGCAATCGCAAACGGCTTCCGTCCACATGCAATAATTATCCGGATAGTGTCTGCCCACACGAGACCGCTCCGTTTAGCTCCAACCGCTGGAGAAGCTGCAGTACATATGCAGGAGCCTGTAGGTGGCGCTGTAACTTCCTCCACAAAAGCAGCGAAGAAGAAGGTTGTCATGGTTGCCCTTCTGTTTATTCTCCGCGGTGGGGGCTGAGGGAACCGGGCAGAGTTTTTCGCCAGTCAGCGTGTATTAAAGTTGAAATCTTCCGGACAAAATTATAAAAGTGCCGGTCAAAGGTCTTCTTTGTTATTTATTGAGCTTTAAAACAAATGAATAACGACTCTATATAATATAATGATAAAATACACGGAGCCTCTCTTTTTCCTCCCTCTCTTCGGACAGCGCCAGTGTCTGTCTCATGCAGCAGCTCATCCAGTAATCAGTGACCCGGCCGACTGTAAAAATAAAAATATTTATAACTAGTTTAGGGAGTTTGAGAGGTAATTAAAATAGCTAAGGGTGATGATCTGACTTGAAGTGTGTGTTTTGCTGCAGAGGGAAGAGCTGCAGGTGAGCAGAGCTGCGTGTCTCCGTCCTGTCAGATTAGACTTCACTCGCGAGAGAAAGATAAATAATCTGAATTCAGGGTGCAGTTTACTTTGACGTGGGGATGAGCAGCAGAGGTGGGGAGAGGCGGGGCTATTGCCTCATCATTATTGCTGTAGATGTTGCACAAACAACTGTAGCATGGTCAATAGCGTCCGGAGCACGATAGCAACTCTGCGATCCGCCATTGTTGTTGTTGTTGGTGGCGAAACACTTCAGCACTGGCGCGGGGTAAGCGGAGGTGAGCAGAAGAGGTGGGGAGAGGCGGGGCTATTGCGCAATCACTATCAGTGATCTGAAAATGTCCGTATAGGGCGCACACACGGAGCTGTTTGACCCCCCAGAGAGTGGCGTATGCATTTCTATCCACCTTGGGACCCGTTGTCGTTTCCTCAGTCGTTTAGTGCCATATTCGGTCGTCCTCGTGTGGCCGAACGGTCTATATGACACTAAACAGTAACGCAAACGACCGAATTCTTCCTCGTGGGGCCGCAGCCTCAATGTGTGTCTTGGCCGTTTTCTTTGTTCCAAGCAAACGAGTGCTTTTTGTTTTGAAATCACTTCCGCGAGTTTCGCGGGCCCCCTCCCCCCTCGCTCCACTGACCATTAGACCATTTAGTAAGGTAAAAAGCAAAAGGGCAAAAACGCCTCTCAGACGCTCTTCCGTTTACTTTTTTAATAAAGAAAAACAAATGGTCCGTAGATACACGGACTCATATAGCCTATATGTATACTGTAAGGAGAATGTATGTGCGTGAGAGGACCAGTATGAATTACGGCATAGAAATATGCAAAGAAAAACCTACAGCAGGGGGGGGGGCTGTGGAATGTGACCCTTCCTCCACACATTCCGATGGCCAATTCGTTTTAAACAAAGAGTTCGCAACAAAGGACAGCATAGGCAACATGGGGGGTGGGGGCTCGTGAGCGGTCTGGTCAATGTTTGTAAACACAATCCCCAGGATGTGTCCTAATCAAACCAAAAGAGAAAATGCAGATATCATTCTCTCTCTCGACTCGCTGGTATCTCGGGCTGAGCGCTCATTGGTGTTCATACAGCTCACAGGCTGGGCTGCTGTATATATCTAGTGTATTCATACTGTACCCCTCCTCACCGTTTATTCATCATTCAAACCTTCCTTTTTTCCCGTCAAGAGGTTGAAAAAGATTGAGTCCTATGTTTCCAATTGGTTCCCAAATCTGAACATTGACCAGTGGCATAAGATCAGGAGCCGGGTAAATGAGAGGGAGCCCCCGAAAAACAGATCCCGAAATAGCTCGTCCTGGTTTCCGCAGCAGATAGGCCTACAATATATGGTGTCTGTTATGTCAGTTATCTTAAATAAAACGTTGAAAATTGAACTTGAAAATTATTTCCTCTTTTTATTTTATTTATCATTTTTGGGACGGGGAGACGTGGAGAGACGTGTGTGATTAAAAATTAATTTGCAGAAATGTAAAGTGATCTAAGTTCTATTCATATTCTTGACGGGAAGAGCCGTGTAAATGGGTGGCCATATATGCATTTGAAAAGCAATATAAATCACACAGTTATTATACAATAGGCTATAAAAGCAGCATCGATATTCATTACCTTTATCCAATTCAAACTTTGGATGGGAAAAAAGGAAGGTGTACATGGTTGGGCTATACTGTAGGCCTACTGTACACATACAAAGGCCATTCAAGCTAGAGTTCTTCTGGAAATGTTCACATCAGGCCAGAGTCCTGCATCGGGTGACCTGCAAAAAAGATGATTCGCGGGTTGTATTTTTTCAAACGCTTTTTTCCGGGTTCGGTTCTGGGTAAAACAAAGATGATGCGGGTCGGGTCGCGGGTATTGCATAATAAATATTAAAATAATAATAATTTAGTTTAATGTTTAAATCCTCAGACTTCTCCCCCGCGGGACCACGCATAATCATAACCTCTGCAGCGCACCAATCTGCTGCTGTGCGCGCCACATTCGAAATGGCTGAGGTGATGCTCTCTATGGAGAATACAGCATTTTCAATAACACTTCCTCAAGAGCTAAATCCAACGTCTGGGAGGCTTTTGGTGTCATCCTAGATGGAGGAAATAACCAACATCCCATGCTTTTTGAGACAAATATGCAACTGCATGTGTTAATAATTGCACGTTTTCACTACTCATAAGCTAGGCTATGCGGGGTCGGGTTGCGGATCTTGTGCCGACGGGTCGGGTCGAGGAACTAATTGGCAATATGTGCGGGTAGCGGGGCGGGTTCGGTATTGCACGTCGCGGAGCGGGTCTTGAAAATCAGACCCGTGCAGGACTCTGCATCAGGCACCTTCAAGTTAAACAATACTACAGTAAACAATTAACACAGTAGGCCTAAATTATGCGGATTAAACCACATTTATTTCGTTAAAAATAAACGAAATATGATTTTGTTTGAATGATTAAATGTCATCAGGCACCTTCAAGTTAAACAATCAGGTGCACACTTTAATGTGCTGCCGCCTCCGGACTCGGCTTGATTCGGTTTAAAGAATACACAAATGTGTTTAATCGTTTATGTCAGATATGTACTAAGTAGCCTAAATACATTTGTTCCTGCTCAAGATTAGATTCAACTTTATTGTTATTGCACATATTGCAGGTACTGAGACAACGAAATGCAGTTTAGCTTCTAACCAGGTGCAACAAGCAGCGAAAAGTAATGTGCACACTACTACAGTAAACAATTAACACAGTAAATTATGTGGATTAAACCACATTTATTTCGTTAAAAAGAAACGAAATATGATTTTGTTTGAATGATTAAATGTAGGGTGAATTGCCCTAATGTGGGACATTTTTGCATTTCAGACTTCGGGAATATATTGCGATATGAAGCCGATACAATAAATCAAAATCCAGTAGGCCTACCATTCCGAAATCCCCAGTAATATTAGACACTAATAATACAGTAAACTATTAACACTGTCCTGTACATATTATTGTTTGCCCGTGGGATTAGGATCGGTAGTGAGAGCCGCTGCATTTTCCTCCGGTCGGATGTGATATAAAAACAAAGCGATTATTTGTGTTGTTGTAAACTCACGTGGATTACATTTAGTGCATTCATTTCAACTCGCGAACATATGATACATTAAATGAATGTGAGGATGATGATTGAAAATCGTTTGTTTGAGTCTGGATGCATTTCCTGATCTAAAAACATAGCGATGGTTTTGTACTTATGCCAACGTGAATTAAACATTATTTTGTTAAATAAAAACATGGTGATGTTTAGTAAATGATTACATGTCTCTTATTTAGCACAGAATATGATCCTATCCGTGACATATGGATCTTAACAAATATCCGCTATATCAGATACCTGTAGATCAGCTGTTTATTTCACATGAGTTCCAGTGTGGCAGCTTTTCACGGCTCCCCCTGGTGGATCCATGATCCATTGCAGCTGGTTTCATTATAATTAAATGTATTTATCAAGGGGGCGTTTCAAGTCCTGCGGGGGGTTTTCCTTTTCAGCAGGGGCCCACCTGAAGGCGTCTGAAACGAAGCGCTACATCTGTATGTGGGCCATAATAAGAAGTGAAAACATTGTATTTTTCTCTTGGACATTTATGTGAATCTTCAGTGATGTACTTACTATGTTGTCCATATTAAATGTGAGAAATTGTCGTTTTCTTGGACCTTGATGTGAAGTTAAGATTTTAGATAAGCTTTAGGTATTGCAATTTCACACAAAAGTAGCTTAATTCAACTGATGAGTGCTATGTGAATAAATGTAAGCGATGCGATGCAAGTAGCTCTTGGCCACTTTAATTTTTTCAAAGTAGCTCTCAGATGGAGAAAGGTTGGACACCCCTGCGTTAGACCCTTCAAGTCCTTCCGCTAGCCCAGTTATACGGACGTTGCATCTTCTGCTCCGGTCCTCCATGTCCACTAGCTGGAGTTGCATCATGTCCAGCGTATCCTCGTGGGTGGCTAGCATACCCGAATTTTTCACCACATCCAACCGTATCTTGCCCATCTCTGCCTTAACGGTGCCGATGCTTTCACTCAGTACCATCAAGTCCGTTTGGATAGAAGTCAATTTCCCCTCCGTCTCCCTCCCCATCTGTTGTAGTTGGTCGAAGCGCGAATCCAGATAGCCTCGTTGCTTCTCAAGCACTGTGTCGGCTAAAGCCTCCATGTCAGACTTCCCCCTCGTCTCGGGACCCTTTTTAGGCGGCGACCTTTTGCTCGATTTAGACATTGCCTTCGATCAAACACTCATAGAGGCTAAAATATATATTTTTTAAATTGTCTCAACGGTATATATTTACAGAATTAGCATCACTGGGTTGAGCGAGTTTAACCTATGCTGCCATCTTGTCCAGCTGATCACGTTACAAAAAAAGAATTCAGATCTGGGTATTTGGTGGTTTGTGTCCCAGCTGTCAAACAGCTGTGCGCAGCGTCTCCACTGCAGCCTGTGCATCTCACCCCCCGCAAGGAAATACAACTAATGTGTTGTGTTACAATAGCTGTACAATTGACCACATATGTGTTCTTAGTTTCCGTACCTCCTGTGTTTTACGAGCGACTTATTAAGTCTTGGCAAATGGCATAAAACACGATTAAACATAGATAGTATATAAAACCATGCTCGTATCTACAACCTATAGAAATGCAAAACGGTGTCAGTTTAGACGTAATTCTGTCCTCCTGCTTACCGCATTATTTATGAGAAAACATTTCATAACATTAGGACAACATATTCGAGGTGGTTTTAAATAACATATCCGTATTTATTTATTTCTCCAAGTTATGTTTTTGTGTACACGAGGAGTCTCAAACAGGCGTTTGTTAAATCATTGGCTTTAATCAATGTTTGAACAAAAAATATATGATAAATGAGGTAACATTTTATTTATGGTATTATTTCCACACATTTCTCTCCATTCTTCCTTCTGCCAACGGTGTCGCAGTTTCTCGTCTCTCCCATGTTTGTGCTTAGTGCGTACGCATGGGTTAGAGTTTGCGTGGAGGACCGCACATTTTCCCGTCAAGTTAGTATTTTATAAATCGCAAACATTGCGTAGAAACTGGCGTACGTCATTTTTTTAGCGTATATCCCTTTATAAATGAGGCCCCAGATCTCTCAGGTCTTCAGGGACTGGTCAGCTTTCTGTCCCCAGAGTCAGAACTAAACATGGAGAAGCAGCGTTCAGTTATTATGCTCCAAATATCTGGAACAAACTCCCAGAAACCTGCAGGTCCGCTGCAACTCTGACTACTTTTAAAATCCAGACTAAAGACTTTTCTTTTTGTTGCTGCTTTTAATTGAAACTGAGCCGTTGTGTTCATCAGTAAAGTGGAACTTCTGTGTGAACTATTCATATCTTAAACTGCACTGTAACTTTTTATTCATGTACTTTTTATTCATGTATTTTTTCTTTTAATGTTTATTTTATTATCTTTTACTGTTTTTAAATGCCTTTGTCTGAATGTCTTTTATTTTTGTAAAGCACCTTGAATTGCCTTGTGTTGAAAGGTGCTATATAAATAAACTTGCCTTGCCTTGCCTTGATGCTGATGACACTGTCATATATACTTCCAAATCAGATTTTTCACAAATTCAGATCTCTCCTCAATCGGATTTTAATATCTTATAGGACTGGCTATCACACAATAAACTACTGCTCAACAAAACAAAATCTTATACTATGGTCTTTGGTACCAGGCTGAAGCTACCTAATGTAGTAATAAATAGACCCTCCAGAAAAACGCGGGCAAAAATCCTTGATTATGCGGGCTAAAATCCTTGATTATGCGATCAAACATGCAGGGTTTTATGTGATTTTATGCTGTGAAATTACGGGAAGTTGTGAAATATGCGGAAAGTTGCGAAATAAATAAATATTGGGATGTCTTATTTATTTATTCTCTCTCACACACAATCTGCCACTAATGTTAAACCCCTTTACTATACAATTAAACACATTCAATGTTTATTTATTGTAAAAGCAATTGGGCTATTTCACACACACACACACACAATTCTGTTTTCATTTACTTGTTCGTTATCTTCTCACCTCGTTTCTCGTAGCCCTCGAAAGGGTTTTGGAGGTTGATGCCTCGGTGAACGTGAGTTGTTTGGCTTTCTTGTCCGCAGCAGCAGAAAGCATTTTCGAATGTTTGAATGAATCAAAGTGGGTCGTCACCGTCGATGTTCTCTTATGCTCCAACACACGGTTGCACGGGGTGTAGAATAGTTTCCCCCCACTTTCGTGCAAGACATCGGGGTACTGCTTTGCCCGGTCTTTAGCAGAAATGTTCGTCCGTAAATGAGATGGATTCGATTTTTTTTCATCTTGGTGTTTTCTCTCTCGTGTGAGCTCCACACGTTCACTCTACGGTGTTGTTTACCTTCTGTGATGCGCGAGCTGATGACGTTGCGTCATCATCCTCACTTCACGTCAAGACGAGTTAACTTTTTTTTTTCTCAACTTTGTGTGGAAAAATGCGGGGATTATGCGGCCTTTTGATAAATATCCGGCCTTTTAAAAATCTGCGCCATTTTGCGATAAATTCTGCGATCGCAGAATCGCGTTTTTCTGGAGGGTATAAATCAAATGTAAGGATGGCACTTCTCTGCATAAAGTTGATAGCTTTAAATATCTTGGTGTATGGCTAGACTCTGAACTTTCATTTAAACTACATATAAAGCATGTAATACAAAAAGTCAATTACGTAATCAGTGTTTTACACCGCTCTCGCAATTGTTTTACGCTCAGTGTCCGAAAGAGAATTGCTTCTCAACTTATCGTGATGTTGTCTACCAAAATGCACATAAATCAGACCTTGCTCCACTCAACATAGCCTACAATAGACTATGCAGATTTGTTCTTGGTTGTCCTTTTCGTACACATCACTGCACAATGTATAACCAACTTAAATGGCCTTCTTTAAATGTAAGAAGACACACGCATTGGCTCCAGCTGATATTTAAATGCATTTATCTTAACTATCCCCCTTATTTAAAAGCAGTATTTTGTACCCTACTCGCCAAATCATCAAGTTAGACACTCAGTCCAGATTTATTTCTCTGTCCCCTCTGGAAAAAAATCTATTGGCAGAAGAGCGTTCATGTTCAAAGCCCCAACAGACTGGAATACTTTACCTGCTGCTATTAGATCTATTGCATCATTGGGTAATGGGTATGTTTAAACATGCATTGTCATCTCACTTTCAACTGGTCTGCACTTGTTATTGATGAAACTGATCTGCTCGACTGTCCCTCAAATTGTAATGATTGTATGTATTACTTAACAGACTGTACGTGGTTTGTCTTGTTTGTTATGTTTTGCATTTGTTCCATGTCTTTTTGTTTATGTATGTCTGTAAGTTGTTGTTATTGTCGGGACCCCCTTGAAAACGAGATGGTGCCACTCAAGGGGTTTATCCCAATAAATACAATTTCTATATATTAATGCTGTCAAAATGATCGCGTTAGCGGCGGTAATTAATTTTTTGAATTAATTGCGTTAAAATATTTAACACATTTAACGCATGTGCAGAATAGCCCACCCCATACATCCCACCAGTGGCAGCGCCAGGGTATGGCTGGGGTAGGCTACACCCATACCAAGAAATGGCTTAGCCCCACCATGAAAAATGATGTTAAAGTAAGCAAAATAAAGTCTGCCAACTCGCGGAGTAAATTGCACAGACAGCAGTTAGTAAGATTGATTTCAGTAGCCACTTGTCTGGAAATACCGAAGACCAGAAACGGCTTTGAAAACTTTTGTCACGTAGTGATTGTCTTCTCAATAGAACATCTTTGATAATGTCTTCTGGCCAATCAAGATAACGGCGTGGTGTTGTTGCAGGAAGTCCCGACGGAGAATACTTTTGCTGTAGTACAGGTAACACATAACTGGTACGCAGGTTATGTGCGTAATTTGAAATGCGTCACTTGTGTCACAAAGCGCATTTGCGTACCGACGTACTTGTGAAGCTTTTCCAGAAGGCGGTTAGATCACCGGACGACAGAGTCGGTCTCCGTGTGAACAGACAGGGCTGCTGTTAACGTCGGTCTGTACAGCGTAATTGTGCCAAAACTACGCCAACCGGCTGCAGAGGGAGACTCCCCCCCCCCCTTCACTGGAGAACTGCGCTAAAACAGCTGATCACAACGTTCACACTTTGTGGTCACGAAGTACTCCACTAGCCCCCCCCCCTCTGTCGACTTTCCTGAAGTACTCCCCCGTTGATAGAAATCAACACGTAATGAATTAAGACCCCACGGTTTGATGATTGACAGGCTGTCTTTCATTTTGACACGCAGACATTTTTTATAATAAACATAGATACTGTATGTTAAATGGATATATCCGCCTTCTTTCATTTATCTTTCCATTCCCAACAATATACATAAAGAAATGGCATATTTTGGACATAGTTCGAATGGTGATTAAGGCGAGACACCCCAGGTGAATAGGGTAATTTTTTTAACTTAAAGGTATCAGCTAGAAATGTCTCCAGTTAGTTACTTACAATAAGGCAATTGTCTTTTGTATTACAAGTTTTCTGAAATAGCATGTTTAATTATGCAAATTATCCATTATCTCATTAAATATGCATATCTTTTAACACATTTCAGGAATCGAAATCTGAACTTTGGATATAGCCAGATTCAAAATTCTTGTTTCATTTTGTAGTCATATTAGTATCTAAGGCTTTTACAGAAGGGATATTGGATATCTCTTTTTATCACTCCATAAATCAGAAAATACTGTCAACAGCCATAAAATATCCATTTTTGCCATGTTTTTAGGTATACAATGTTGTATAATTCAGGCTATGAATGATATATGAACAAACCCTTCTGTAAAAGCCTTCATAATATTGATAGGAATATAACTGGAAGGTTTGGTGTCTCTACATGCTACTGAATTTGAAATTTCGAACTCAGAGTAGGAGAAAAAACTCATTTGGAGAAAACGACCTTTAAAGATTGCAGTGAGGCGCTAGCTAAACCCTCCTGTTCTTTGGATGACAGCTTGCGCATCGACGCACTCCGTGAAGGTATTTCATGTTCGGGGTCATTTTTTTTGTATCACCTTGCTTCGTGCAAGTGACAATTGTTGTCGTCTTCTCTGTGAACGTTTTTTTCGCCGTTCTTTTGGCATTTTGAGATTTCAATTTCTAGTTGAAAGCTAACCAGGAAGTGTTTTAGCACACCACGTGATGCATCTGAACGAATCACGTTGTCAGAAATTGACACCAGCCAATGAGATTTCGTTTCTTGGTTTAAGACCCCTTTGTGCTTTCACGATTGGTTGCTGATACAAAGGAAATACAAAGGATACAAAGGAAAGGAGACACAGCTTTCCAGCGATACCTCTGCTGACATGGTGCACACAGCGGTCGCGGTACTTTATGTTACGTTAGAATGCTAACTTTTGGTGAATTTAGGAGAAATCTACAGACGCAAATAGACAAACTATAGTAAAATAAACACTTAAATGTGTATTTTGTACATTTTCCTTCCAAAAGCCTGAAAGGAAACATGTTATGGAATCAAAATAGCACAAAATCTCAAAATTGACCAGTACTTGAAAAACGATGTTTTTGTTGTTTAACCCTAACCCTAAGCCCCATAGAGTCAAACTACTATGGTGATATGGCGGCGCGACCAGTCGCAGCGGCTTTAGGACTCAAGTCTAGTGCCTTTTTAATGTTATTTCATGTATCTTTTTTTCAACCTGCAGCTGAACAAGCTGAAAACCCAGGAAATGATCATTGACTTTAGGAGGAAGAAGACCGTCATGCAGCCCCTGTACATTGATGGAGGCTGTGTGGAGAGAGTCTCAGTGATCAAATTCCTGGGCGTTCACCTGGCGGAGGACCTGTCCTGGAGGACCAACACCACGGCAACCGTCAAGAAGGCACAGCAGAGACTCTACTTCCTGAGAATACTCAGGAATTACCACCTCAGACAGGATCTGCTTGTGTCCTTCTACCGCTGCGCCATGGAAAGCATCCTCACCTACTGCATCTGCGTGTGGTTCCTCAGCTGCACAGCCGCAGTGAGGGGTGCGCTCCAAAGGGTCATCAACTCGGCCCAGAAGATCATCGGTTGCCCCCTCCCCTCCCTGGAGGTACTGTACAGCTCTCGTTGCCTTAAGAAGGCAGTCAAAATCCTCAAGGACCCACACTACCCGGGTAACGAGCACTTCGTACGGCTGCGCTCAGGCAGGCGCTTCCGTACCATGTCTTCCCGGACAAACAGACTCAAGTTCAGTTTTTTTCCCAGGGCCATATGTGCACTAAACGCTGCTAATATTAAGTTATATAAGCCTTCCGTGCAATACGAGGGGAATCGTGCAATTTAATTTATTTATGTACATATTCCCTTTTTTTAAGTCCCATGTATTGATTTTATTGTTTTTATAGTGTCTTGTTGTTTTTATATTGTCTTGTTGTTTTTATATTGTCTTGTTGTTGCGTGTTGGCACCTTGAGTCTGTTCTAATTTCGTTGTACCTGTACAATGACAAATAAAGTTCTATCTATCTAATCATGATTAATTAATTTTTAAGCTGTGCTTAATCTGATTAAAAATGTTAATCGTTTGACAGCCCTACTATATATACTAGGGGTGTTGAAAATAATCGTTTCTACGATGCATTGCGATGCGGACGTGGACGATTCGGTCTCGATGCAGTGACGGAAGATAATCGGTTATAGAGTAGTAACGTTGCTTCCTGATTTTCCGGCCGCGGCTTTACTATAACGTTTTTTCTGTCACTTTAATATCAAATCGGTCGGTGACGCAGAGATCAGGGAACATACGTGACAGCGGCACAGCAACACCGAACACGGAGCAGTCTGCTTTATCCACCAACACAAGAACACCAGTCCAGAACCCACAGCAGAAGGACCCGCTCTGAATCACTCCGTGTTGCTGCGGCTCAGAGACACAGACAGGGATTTATGTTTTTCAAAAATAATCGCGTTACAATCATGTCAGGTTTTTGGTGTATTTAATTAATTCTTGGATTGCAGAGTATGAATGTCCTCTAGCAATTTTCAGATGATATATACGTGTGTAAAGTTTGTGAAGGCAGGAGGAAAAAAGCTTCCGCGATCACCGTCTCCTCTCCGTTCCTCCAAGCCCCGCCCCCTCCCTGAAAATAATGAGTGACATGCTTATAGTGACCCGATAGAAACTTTATTATTCACTTAATCACTGAGATATAATGAAGCTAATTTTATCTTTCATTCATTGGATTTATGTAACAGTAAAACAGAGAATGTAAGTGTGCACCCACATGCAGTATTTTAGTTTGTATATGCTGTTGTAAATACTCCTGTTGTCTGCTGTGTTCAGACTCACGTCCTGTGTGTGATGCCTCATTCAGGACATTCAGTGTCCTTTCTTAACAGAAGGCCGTGGCTAGAAGCTGCAGCTAGACTGCAGAAGCATTAGCTTTTTGTTTTTGAGGATGGAACAACTTCACACACGGAGGCTAGACCTATACAATTCATTTATTTTGGTTTATAAATTAATGTCAAGACATTTATGTTATTGATTTCTGAAGCACTTTCTAAATAATAAAAAGAGAGTTCATATGTATTGACTGCATGTATGCATTGATGAAAAATAAGCCATGTGCAGTAATATAGAAAATTGAGGATGCAACGCATTGGTATGAATCGAGATGCACCGGGATGCACCGGGATATCGAACCGAATCGAATCGTTGACAGGATAATCGTAATCGAATCGAATCGTGAGACCAGTGAAGATGCACAGCCCTAATATATACAAGCAGTTAAACGAGGCAGTTCTGGCGCACGTCATTATATTTAACAAGCGACGAGAAGGAGAAGCGTCACGCTTGAATCTTGACACCTACAAGAAAGTCAACACAAATCCTATCAATGAGGACATTTATGAAACCTTGTCTCCATTAGAGAAGGAGCTAAGCAAGCTGTTAACCCGCATAGAAATACAAGGGAAAAGTGGCAGGAAGGTACCCGTTTTCTTTACAGAAACAATTGAGGAGTCGATTGATTTGCTGATAAAATGGAGAGAAGAAGTGGGTATCCCGGCTGACAATCGCTATCTTTTTTGCACGACCTGGTGCAATGACAAACATACGTGGATGTGACTGTCTGAGAAGATATACAGATGAGAGCAAGGCAGAAAATCCTGAACTTCTGAGGTCCACCAAGTTACGAAAACAGGTTGCCACACTCTGCCAACTTCTGGGTCTTAGTGAGCAAGAGCTGGAAAAAGTTATACGTTAATTTAATGTATAAAGACCACTTACTTCCAATCAGCTGTATACTTACACAGACACAAAACAATATTAATATGTGCTCCTGAATTATTGTATTGCTCTATAAATACAATCAGCAAACATTTAACATATTTCAGCGCTTTTTGCACAACACAGCAGGGTTGTTACAATAATTCCCTCTCATATTTACTAGTGTTGTTGCTCACAATGTTGACCTTAATTAGCATAAATATTGTTAAGTTACAGTGACCTTACCCTTGGATCTCCAAAATCTAATCAGTAAATCGCTGAGTCCAAGTTAAAAAAAGTAATGCAAAATTATACAGAGTAGCTTAAGGCATTCCCAAAATATCACAAAAATACATAAGACTTAAAGTCACACATTGTTCTTCAAAATCTAACTAATTCACCATTGAGTCAAAGATTTGTGCCATATTTAAGCACCGTTGTTTACTTGATGTTTAATTGATTTACAGTTTTTAATTGTTGTATTTTTGTCTATGGCAAAAGGACTGCGATTAAAAAAACATCTCCAAAAATTCTTGGATGAACGGCGAGTTCCAGGAAAGGATGACTGCGTTCAATGTAGTGGTGTCACGATACCAACATTTTGGTTTCGATACCGATACCAAGTCAAGAATTGCGATTCCGATTATTTTTCGATACTTTTCTTAAAAAAAGGGAAACAGTCTTAAATGTAATTATTGTGCTTTATTTCACACCAGAACCATAACAAACTTTTAACCAATGAGAACAATAAACTAAATAAATGACAATAATTCGTATTAAATAAAATTAAGCATCATCTCAAACAACTTTTTTGTTTTATAAAATATAATTTTTTTTATATGTTATTAACATGTACAGTAATATAAATAATTATTGACAAAATGTATAGTGCAGATGTTAGCCACATTGGTAAGTTAGCTAAAAATATAGCCATATTAGACAGTTATCATTGCCATTAATTGCCTCGTCAAACTACGAAAACGTTCGTTTGTCACAAAATAAATAAAATACACTTGTTTGACTTAGATTTGAGGACATGGGCTTGAGCATGATGTAATTATGTTATCACATTCGCTAACCTGTCTGTCTTTAAATTCTTTAAACAGCTCTGGATGCCGGTGTTGTGTCACATTATGCCTCCCCGTCATGAAATGCCCCCCTTGTCACGGGAACGCACATTTCTAAATGACACGTTTACACCTTAAAACGATGTTTAAAACGAAAAGTAAACGTTCAGGGTTTTTATTAATGGTAATTTTCAGACTGAGTTGTTTAGTGGAAGCTCATAGTCTTGATTCTTCTGGTTTAACTTTTCGCTCCGTATTTGAGGTGTCGAAATTCATTCGTCACTTCCTTTTCAGTTTTTTTTTTTTAAATCTTTTTTTTATCATTATTGTTACGTCCTGTCTGTATAAACGTGCTTTAAAATGTATCGTTTAATTTTACATAGTTGTCATCTAATAATCAAAATATATGTTTACAAATGTTACATAGTCTTTGTCAGCATATTATTATATATACGTTATGCGTACAAAATAAAAGTGTCACATTCATGAAACTTGTTCCATGTATTGGTACCAGTCCTAGAACCATACCCTGAAATGCTTGAGGGTGGGATTCATAGAAACATCTTTTGGGGGGTGGGTGCATTTTATGACACGCCTGGTTTATCATCCAGGTCAGAAATAAAACCAATATGGAGTGAGTGCTAGTCCAAGAAATAAAGTGACTTATTATCCATACAAAAATGGTGTACATTATCCAATTGGGGTTGTTTGCGTGGTGCAGACACGTGAATGTAACAAAGTTAGTGACTCCACCACGCAATGCGGTGTTAAGGAGTCGTGGTGGAGTCACGCATTCTGGTGAGATCAGGTTGACATTATCACACATAAAATAAACATTTATTTTGAAGATTTATTAGATTTTTATAGGCAAAGTTTAATATAAGAAACCTTGCAGTCTCCCTGTAGCGGCCAAAATCATATAGAAATAAAACAGATAATTAACTTAAAATAATACAGCCGCTGAGGCACTAGTTAGTGATGTTACGTATTGCGCCGAGGCTTCGGAGCGTGTGTTGAGTAATCCCTGAAGCTTTTTGTGAAGCTTGTATCGAGGCTTGTATCATTTTGGGCCAGTGACGTCATCGATGACAAACGAAGCCTCGCTGCCTGTCGATAACACGTGACTGCTTCAGTTTGGCCTGGGATTTCTTCGGACATACATAAATGGGTAAGCACTGCAACTGCTGATAAGCAAGCTGTTCACTTTTTATAGCTTCAGCTTATCGCAGATAAAGTTAAATACCCTGCCTCCTTGCATTTAAGTTTATGTATTATTATTTCCTTAAATTACATAAATGTAAGTACCTGTTCTATTTGGTCTGGTCCTGTGTGAACTGACAGAAAAAGGTATTCAGATAGTTAACCTGTGTATGTGTTTTGAAACAAAAGAAGAGACATTACGTCACAGCGTATACTTCAGCGGAATATCAAAACAGCGGCCCGGGGTGCAAAACGCATCAATGACAGCGACCCTCTACCACACAAAACAACACCATTTATATAAACACCTATCCAAGTAACAATTACAAATGAATTAAGTCGGCACTGCGGCCCACATTGAAAATGACTTAACCCCCTGATCCCACTGGAAGCGTCGCAGACGCTCCTGGTGGGATTAGGGGGTTAGGCCTACCTTTGATGATCAAATCACTTAAACACAAAGTCCATCCTCCTGTCCTTTTGGGTGGCGGGGGTCATGCAGCTGATCCTAATTGCCACTTCAGCTTATCATTGTAACTCAATCTTGAAAATGACTCGGTTAATAATTTTGCAAACAATGTCATCACTATCATTGAAGTGAGCCATCATGAACGAACTTATGCTAATCATAAATCTATCGATCATAAATCTATCGATTAGATTTATGATTCGAAGATAATAAAAGTAGGGTAGACATGTGGATATTATCCGGCTGAACAAAACGTGCATTTATCTAACAGGTTCGTTTTCCACAGACCTTATTTCAAGCTATTTTCCAAAATCCTCTGGAGAAATCCCATTGCTTTCTGTCGAGGGAATCCGAGCACAGCTTACTTCCGGGTTTTAGGACGCGTCACTGCACCACTTGCATAGACCTCACAGCAGGCGGAACTTGTCATAAAGTCCGCGAAAATAAAGCCCGCCCATTTAGAGGGAAGATATGATTGGTCAATTGTACTGTCATTTGACATTACTCTCTCTATTGCGGCTTTCACACCAGCGCTTTTCAGTTTCTAGCTCCGAGCGGGAGCTTTTCTGGTTCAGCTCCGGTTTCCCTTTTCAGCTCCCGCTCTGTGCACACCGCCCACTGGCGCCCCAGAGCTGCCCCTGCTGCGTCATGACGTCACCGTTTACATCGCTGATTTGCTCCCCAACGGCACGGCGCTCACAACAACAACAACTGCGTCGGGTCGATGATCGTGTTGCTTTTAATCACACGAAGCCAGAATAAATTGAATAACGACTTCTCCAACCTTATACTTTGCTCCAGAGTGCCGTGGTTCATTGTTTCTTAATGTGTTTCTGCAGCATTTACCGACCGCTGCAGTGCTGCTCTTCCACGGGACTTTATTCTCCCGTTAGCTCCCGGTTAGCTCACACTGCAGCGGCCGCTCTAAAGTATTCACTGTCCGACTCACACAAGCAGCTGATGCATATCTCCAGTTCCCCTTAGCCTAAGTGAATGTGTGTCAGTCTGAATTGACACTGTTTGGTATCACAACGCTGTTATGAACGTTTCTCTGGTATAAAACGGGTGATGTTGGCATAGCAACCGAAGCTAAACTGACTACTTGCATCCGATAGCTGCAATAATACAAAACAACACGTCTGCCTCTCTCCACAATGATCGATAGCAGTGAACGGATGGTCAAAGTAAGGCACAGATAAACAGAATCACACGAAGCCTGGTTAGTGCTGTCTGACTTTATAAAGTGTGTTTATAGGCACTACTGCTTGTAGGCAGGGATAACAGTCAACCCATGTTCAGGGGAGGTGGGTTTAGTTTCCTGCACGCCTCGACGTAAGAGAGACGTAAGCGACACGTAAGCGACGTCGCCTCTTAGCTCCAAAGCTCTTGCCTCTGGATCGACAATTTTTTGGAGCTGGAAATTAAGCGGATTCCGGAGCTAAGAGCCGACGCCGCTGCGGTGTGAACAGGAAAACCCGGCGCTTTTCAGGCTCTAGCTCCGAGCCGGAGCTGAAAAGGCGCTGGTGTGAAAGGGGCAATTGAGTTACTATAGCTGGCCCTCTGTGAATGTAGAGAGGGACCAAGCTCTCCCGTCTTCACGGTAAAACTCGCAGAGACGGCATTTAACCCTTCACATTCCAACAGAAACTGAACAGGCAGATTCGAAGGATTTATTTATTTGGAAATGTTATTACCAGGCCATTTTTGTTCCTACCCTCACCTATGGTCATGAAGGATGGGTCATGACCGAAAGAACGAGATCGCGGATACAAGCGGCCGAGATGGGTTTCCTCCGCCGGGTGGCTGGTGTCTCCCTTAGAGATAAGGTGAGAAGTTCGGTCATCAGGGAGGGACTCGGAGTTGAGCCGCTCCTCCTTCGCGTCGAAAGAAGCCAGTTGAGGTGGTTCGGGCACCTAGTTAGGATGCCACCTGGGCGCCTCCCTAGGGAGGTGTTCCAGGCACGTCCAGCTGGGAAGAGACCAAGGGGTAGACCTAGGACCAGGTGGAGGGATTATATCTCTTCGCTGGCCTGGGAGCGCCTTGGGATCCCCCAGTCAGAGCTGGTTGATGTCGCCAGGGAAAAGCAAGTTTGGGGCTCTCTGCTGGAACTGCTACCCCCGCGACCCGACCACGGATAAGCGGGAGAAGATGGATGGATGGATGGAAATGTTATTTTAAATACAATTAAATGAAGTTATTTTGGTAAAACTAATGAAAAATGTAACAAAAAATATATTCTTTTTTTAATTATTTTTTGGAATATCTTAGGCCCTCACAGAGGGCCTAGACTAGAGGGCCCTGGCGGCTTGCCACTGGTTTTGAACAGGTGTCAGAATGTGCAGTGTGCCAGGCAGCTGCTCATCCTATAAAACAGGAGGTGGAATATACCCCAATAAAGGCAAGTTTTTACCACATTCTCAAAATCAATGTCTGTTGTTGTATCACAAAACACATTTACCTCACATATATCACATCCATCTCAGCAGATAATGTAGAAAGGAAGAAAGCTCTGATTGATTTGAGCAGAATTATTTTCCCTACACAACATGCTCACAAACATTATATCCAGAATAAAATGTATAATTATTTGTTGTCCTTTTTTTCAAGGTTGAACATCCATTTGAGCTCATTGGCATGGACTTGATTGGCAGGTTAAAAACTACCAATAGCTCACCTCACCAAATGGCCGCAAGCATATCCTCTGAAAACCAAAACAGCAACTGAGGTGACAGAATGCATTGTGAAGTTTTTCCATCAGTTTGAGGTGCCAAAAAGAATCCTGACTAACCAAGGAAGAGAGTTTGTCAATGCGGTAATTTTGAAAATGGTTTAAACATTGTTTGCAAAAATATTGTAGTTGTGTTTTCATCTATATAAAACGTTATACATTGTTCTTTATATTTACAGATCAACAAGAATGTATGTGCCAAGATGGGGATTGTCTCTGTTCGCCCTATCACCCTCAAACCAATGGGCTGGTAGAGAGGATGAACGGCACCATACAAAGGTGAGGCAAATGCCAGTCGGACTATATATATATATATATATATATATATATATATATATATATAATGCCTATTATCAGTACTATTATCAGTACAAATTCTGTTATTTTGTTTAGAGCTCTCAGGAAGCTGGTGGCAGACAAACCAGAAGACTGGGATGAGTACCTAGATGCAGTCATGTTTGGCTTGAGAACAAAAAAGCAGATGACAACTAAGTTCTCACCATACTTTTTGATGTTTGGCCGAGAGGCTCGGTATCCAACCGAGGTGCCAGAACACTTCATGGTTGGTAAACACGTCTCAATATAAATGATATAAACATTTACTGAAGGAATATCAAAACATGTATTCACAGGTAGACAGCAGTTTTGAGGATGTTGTGGCTGAGGAAAAGGTTTCCCAGGGCGTTAAAAACCTTGAGGAAATCAAGGACATTCTCCATGGCAATATTTCCAAGCAGGAAAAAAGCACCAGGGAGGGCTTGACAAAGGGTATTCCTAAATGCCACTTCAGAGTAGGTGACCAGGTGTGGCGACAGAATGTGCGGAGCCAACAAAGAAAAGGTGGCAAGCTTGAGGCAAACTTCCTTGGCCCTTTCCAAATTACAGCACTAGAGGGGAAAAGTGCTGATCTGCTATCGGAGGATGGTAAAGTTTTTTAAAAAATCAATGTGGATCACTTGAAAATATCCAAAGCACAGCTGCCCCGAATCCCTCACCAAATTAAAAAAACAGCAACAACAGCAGCACCCTCCACATCACCAGCCTACATGGAAGCTCCATCAGCGTCAGTCCCACCTGCTGCTCCATCAGCCTCACCTGCTGCTCCATCAGCGCCAGCCTCATCTGCTCCAATAAATACCGTCACTCTTAACTGACAAATGTAGTTGTTTTGATATTGAGTGTTACATTTGAATAGTAATTATGTAAACATGAACTAATTCTTTAACTATATCATGGTTGGTGCATTAATGTATTTTTTTCAGATGTGCAGGAGGCGTGGGCTGGGAAGGATGTACATGTCCTCCTTTCAAAAATAGGGCCATACAAACTTTTTTTTTGGGACATCACAAACACTGGTCCAAACAAGGAGCTGGAGAGTGAGGTATTGCTTTGTCACATTATAATTTATATTTTTATATAATTCCGTTCCCTAATGGGCAATATTTGTTTTATTGAAGGTCACAAAACATTGTATTACAGTTTTATTGACTTAAATCATAAAAGGAAATTCAGTGACGTTACAACAATGTAGTATTACAGTAAACATGCCTCTTTTTCATACATTGTGATCATTTTTCTCAAAGGTGATCAACGCCTACCTTACACTCATTGTAAGAAAATTCAACCAGCGCAATGACGGTCCAGCAGCTGCTATTGACAGCTACGCTATGACCGCCATCTGGAAACACAAATTTGGAAGAATCCGGGTATGTACATGATTGGAATGACTTTGCATTTGTAAATGTTGCAAATGTGCATTTTTCAACAGGAATGTAATACTTTTGCAACTACTCTCAGGTTGATCCAATGGCACACAGTCATCGTGGGAATTGTGAACGAGAACCATCGCTGGATGTTGCTGGTGAGAATAGGAGCATATTTTAAGCTCCAATCTGTATCGTGCTGTATACACCATATATAATTAGTGATTTGCAAGATAACCGGGCCACACATACATGCTGTCACTTATTATTGATAACATCTAAACAATACCCTACATCGTATCTGCCTAATGTATGGTTCCTGCCTAATGCATGCTGTGTTTCCATGTGAATAATAAAAGGAAATGTACCCCCATGAGAAGAAAACCCTCTTCTTGGATCCACTTGGAGAAGGGAAAGGCAAAATGAGGGTGTGCCTACAGTCTACAAGGTACATTTGATACAGTGTACTAGTTCCGGTGTTGTATGAGTTTTTTGACAATGATGTGCAGCATCTTGACACATGTACTATCTACATACTGTAGAGCCTTTATGAGGATGAAAGGCTGCAAGGTGTCAAGGTGGACATGCAGCACCCTCCCCCATAATCGCCAACAAGACAGCACATCCTGTGGTGTCCTGGCCTTAAAAGTGAGTGTGAAATGCATTTAGCCAAACATTACTTTTTTAAATCCAGTAGCAATTAGACTGAATATCTTGACTTGCTTTTATACATCTTGATCAAAGATGTATTGAATTGTGTCAAACTACACATATACAACATGTCATTCTTTAAATCTGTTGGGTCATTGGTCTGTATTCCATTTGAGGGTAAAATCATAGACCATGCAATACATATACTAATCAAGGTTCTCTTCAGTTTGCAGAGAAGATTTTACTGGGGGAGGCAATTGAGTTTGAAAGCTCCCAGAAGGCAGTGCACGAGCTGAGGCTGGACATTGATACTTCTCTCCTCAGAGAATCTGGTTTGTTACCTTTTCTCAACATTGTCTGTCAATGACTTCATGTAGTTACTTTTATTAATTGTATCTCATAAGTATGCATCAATAACCTAGTATATTAATAATGTGCCATGCAAATTGTTGTATTGTATCACTGCTTGGACCATTGGTACTGTTGGGTTAATATTGACCAGGGACATTATCAGGGTTTTAAAAGCAACACAGTGGCTTAAGTATAGATTAGAGTAAATAGTCACTACATACAGTATATTGTGTATCTCAACTCCAAACAGATAACATATGAAACATCGCAGGCAGGCATCTTCAACTGCAATTTCATACAGGCTGCACACGTCACACTCTAACACACCCTTTAAATGCTGCGGTTTATTTAAGATGTGAGATTTCCCCCATCTTCCTCCTTTCAATGTGCTCATTGGTGTGTCGCTGATCTACATCAGCTGTAGAGAGTTAACTAATTAGAGGGGCGTGGCCCCACAGCTGTGAGAACTCAGCAATCAGGCGTCCATTTTAGGTAGCTCTTTCCTGGAGCGTCAGACATTGGAGTCCTGCGGGAGTAAGACTGACAAAGACATTGGAGTCTTGCGGGAGTCACGAGGGTGGCAAAGAGGAGGCAAATCCTCCTCTGATTGAGCTAATTACCGCTGGTGTTTTATTTAGTTTTCTAGCCCCTCATGCTATAATTATGTGTATTTTCTCCATTCCTGTTCATGTGTCTTCTCGCAATTATCACTGGCCCCGTGTATCTCCTAATTGCTATAACCGGCCTGCTCTCGTCTATCCCACATCTAGTTTCAGGCGGCCTGTGGAACTGCCAGTCAGCTGTTCCTAAGGCTGACTTCATCTCTGGCTACGCCTCCCTGCAGTCTCTGGATTTCCTTGCTCTCACTGAGACCTGGATTACTCCATTCAACACATCCACCCCAGCAGCTCTCTCCACAGCATATTCCTTCTCCCATACACCCAGACCCACTGGCAGAGGAGGTGGAACTGGCAGGGCCGCCTTAATGCACGGGCTGACCTGGGCTGAAGCCCAGGGGCCTACGGAGATAAGGGGCCTATCATGAGCCAATAAAAAAGTTTTTAAAAAAAAAAAGTTTTTTATTTCGGATGTTTTTAAAAAACATTTAAATAAACAAAGTCTTGGCTTTCAGAATATGAAACTTTTATTTCCAAAATCACACGATAAATACATTTTTGAAGCTTGTAAAGGGAAGATGACAGCTCTCACTCGCCACTCACTCCCCCTCCCTCCGGCTGACATTATGAATGTAAGGCATATAGTAATCATAGTTAACTCGGCAGGGTCCGTTACAGTTTGTTTTCATCTGATTTCAAATAAACAAAGTCTTGGCTTTCAGAATATTCAAATTGTTTCGGCAAATTCAGATGATAAATACAACGTTGAAGCTTGTAATGGCATAATTACAAGCGGAGAACGGAGTAACGTGACGTCACAGCAGGCGTTTCTCGTGAGTGTTTTCCCCGGGAAACGAATACAATACACACAAATGCAAAAATACACACACTCGCGAGCTTCCCCCAGACCAGTAATCCAAACGAAAATATCTTCCCTCCGTAGTATTTTGATCATTTGCTCCGCTAATCAATCAGATCGATGGATTCCAGAGATTTTTCTCAAACATGATGTCTCCGAAACAGTCAGTGGGCACTGGGCACCACTTAACAGCCAATCAGAACACAACTTTTATGTTTTTGAAGGAATGGTTAGAATGTTAGTGGGAAATCCATTAGAGATATTCTATTATCATAAAAAAATCCCATAATGCATACCTTACAGAACAAGTATTTATTGTTTTCTCAGATTTGCTGTGACATTTGTCAGCGGTGGTACCACCACCAATGTGTACAAAGGCCTCCAGTGGATCAACCGTACTTGTGCCCTGGATGCACATAATGCCCCGAAGGAACCATCATTAACTGTCCACTGTGATTTCAACCTATGCAACTATTGTTTGGCCTGTCATAAAATGCCCCCACCCCAAAAGATGTTTCTCTGAATCCCACCGTCAAGCATTTTTCAGGGTATGGTTCTAGGACTGGTACCAATAAATGGAGCAAGTTTCATGAATGTGACACTTTTATTTTGTACGCATAGCGTATATATAATAATATGCTGACAAAGACTATGTAACATTTGTAAACATATATCGTTTTAAGGTGTAAATGTGTCATTTAGAAATGCGCGTTCCCGTGACAAGGGGGGCATTTCATGACGGACGCATAATGTGACACAACACCGGTCGGCGGGGGCTTAGCCAAGTTTGATGTGTTGGCTCCCTTGGTTTGCAGGGATCTAAAACATTTCTCACAGACTGGCCTCGTGGTGTCTGTAGGCTTGCCCTCACTGTCAGAAATATAGCTCAAATACTTCCAAATTTCGCTTCTGGCGTCTTTTTTGTCAACAAGCCGAGGCGCAGCGGCAGCTGCAGTCCAACTTGCAGCCATGCTTCTCGTTTTCTCACATGCTCTGGCAGCTAGCGCGTGGCCGAGTGCACGAGAGAGGGGAGGGACTTAGAACGTGCTTGAGAGGGGCGGGACTGCAGGCACGGCTGCAGTGCAGGGAGTGGAAGCAGAGCGCTGAACACACACGGCTCTTATTAAAACGGCGCTTTCTCACCGGAGTACTTCCCCCCCGTCATTCTTAAAGTACCGATACTAATGAAACGGAGGAATCGTAACGTTTTTAACGGCAGGGTATCGCGGTACCTTTCAAGTATCGGTACACCGTGCAACACTAGTTCAATGCATTTCAAAAGAGAGCGCTTTAAACTAAAGGTCCTGGAAGGACGTGAAAAACTATGTTCACAACCAAATTGTGACACTACATCGGCAATCGGCATCAAAGATGCTCAATTTCTAATCTCATTTTTCATTTGGTGAGATGACTAATTCCGGTTCTTTTTCGAAGGGCGCTTATTCTTCTTTTTGTGGTGTTCCCATATCCTGTATTGTGTTCTTCAGGTGTTTGACATGTTAATGGTCTGCAAAGCCTCCAGAGGTAGATTATTTCCTTTTTGAACTTTAAAATAATTTCACATACACTGAAAAAAACGGGGAGTAAGATTTACTTAGGAAAATCGAGGTAAGAAAACGCACGCAGAAAACCTAGGCTAAGTCAATTTAAAAACGTATATTTCAAGTAGCTTCTACTTACAGTTAAGAAGTGTTTGTTACTAAAGGCACTTAAGTAAACTTTACTGTCACACTAAGTACATTTTACTTACTATTGTATAGTAGATTTTTACTTAAGATTACATGTGCATCTTATTACAAATCTCCAGTAAAAAATATTTGGCTTTTCAGGTTATTTTTTACTTGCTATTCTTATCTTTCATTTAATAAATATGTAGGTATTTAAATATAATTATGAAGTATCATCAAATTCAATTCTTATTCAAAAAACAGTTTTACACTAAGGCTACTACAAAACATGAAACAGTAGACACTTTTAAACAATACTATTCTGCCCCCTCTCCCGTAGCGGAGCAGACAGACAACAGGAAGAAAACTCTGCTTCAGAAGTTCAGTTTTAAAGTTTTACTCAGAAAGCACTGTAAGGGTGCATTCACACCTAATAGTCCGTTTTCTGGTGACGACCAGACGACAGTTTGTTACATTGTTTCATTTTTCAGAAGGTTCGGTTTGCGTTCACACGGGCAAAACTCAAACGGACTATACACTTTAAACACAAGTCATGTGCACGGAAATGCTGTTCAACCATTGGTCAGACATTAAGGGGGTAAAAACGAAATCCCGGCAATTTCTACCGAAGCCTCCGCCATGGAGCATCGGCACTTTCGGCAGGTTATTCTCATGCTGCTGTTAATCTGGAGATCAACAGACACTAGCGGCCCGCGCATATGATTATATAATCAGACAACGTCCATTAAAAAACATTGTAACATAATGAGAGACGTTCTGCAGTAAGGAGGAGGTTTCACAGACGACAGGTGTTCTTACTTTTATGTAGCTGACGGAGAATTGTTACTTTACACAACACTGTTCAACACTTCATTCTGCTTCACTCTTTAACTAAACAACCGCGGATGTCTTGAAAGACTCTTTCACTGAAGATTTTTGAAGACATCCGCGTTCTTGTGACACGTAAATACTACGCTTTGTATGTTTTGCTGCGGACTGCGTTCACACCAGCAATGAACCGCTCCAGAGTTCGCAAGCAAGCGTTCCGAGACCACCTATTTTAGCGGACCAGAGTCCGGTTGTTTAGTTCACTTAAGAGGTCTCTGACTGCGTTCACACCGACCCAAATTAACCGCACCAAGCGGCTAAACGCACCAGGGTTCGATTCAACCGGACTATACAAGGCAGGTGTGAACGCACCCTAAAACTGGACACAAGAAAATGTACATTCATTTCAAGCATAGCAATCATTTAACATATCATACATTTTCCGCGTGTTAACCATATAATAAACGATGCGTTAGCTCCATGCTAACCCCTACGGGAAATTACATTGAAAGGCTAGCGGTTAGCATACATCGTTGCAACTATGAATTCACAGCAATATTTCCACCATTTAACAATGTATCCCTCACACATACTCTTCATTAACAATGTTGAAACAACAGAGCATAGAAACACTTACAGGCATATGGTTTCTTAGACAACAATGCAGAGTAGAAACGTGCGTCTGAATACATGTAAGAGTTCTGCATAACTAAGGCAACACTGAAAGTACAATACAAAACTCAAATCACTGTAATTACCATTTGTACCCACTAGGTGTCCTTTTGACCTACAGATGTAGCGCTTCATTTCAGACAGTTTGAAACGCGAGGGCCGTGATTGGTACGTGATCTGCCCTCGCTCAAGGGAAAACCTCCAGCTTGACTTGAGACCTCCCCCGTGATAAATAAATGTAATTATTATAAAGCCAGCTGCAATGGATCATTGATCCACCAGGGGGTGCAGTGGGGTTCCACACTGGAGCTCATGTGAAATGAAGTCAGATACAGTACACTGGATGTACAGCGTAACTTTGTTAAGATCCATATGTCACGGATATCATACTTTGTGCTAAATAAGAGACATGTAATCATTTACAAAACATCACCATGTTGTTATTTAACAAATATAATGTTGTTTAGTCGTAAAAAACGAACGGGAGGAAATGCAGCCCGGCTCTCGATTTGTAATCCTAATTTAATCATCATCTTCACCACGATCATTTATGTTTATGTTTTGACATGAAATCACTGACACATATGAATATGCTGTATTCAACTTCATTAAAACTTTATTAACTTGCCTAAACTCAGTAATTCACTAAAAATATTTATTGTGTGTGCACCAGTCTGTCTTGATCTATGAATTCATGTCCATGGCACTCACTGCTGCCCACAGCTGTTTTATAGAAGGAAAACCTCCTTCACTTCATGAAAGTGTTTTAACCACACACACCTCTACACACACACACACACACACACACACACACACACACACACACACACACACACACACACACACACACACACACAATTGACATGAAATCACTGACAAATATGAATATACTGTATTCAACTTCATTAAAACGTTATTAACGTGCCTAAACTCAGTAATTCACTAAAGATATTTATATTTTAATGGAGCCTCGTCGGCAGATCAGGATCCCAATGCGTAGCGGAGGGATCTTGAGCTGCATGCAGGGTGTTATTTTCCCCATAAGGAACAAGTCGATGCAAATTATCCCGCTTATTACATGGCCACATTCTCAACAAAGTAATGACATGACTCCCAATATTAATTGAAATGCTTTTATGGATTTAGAAAATGTTTTTATTGATTTAAAAAATAGTTGTATGCAGTGGCGTCGCCTGGCCTGGGCATCCGGGGCTTTAGCCCCGAATGTTTTTTCTGTAGCCCCGGACAATTCTCCCTCAATAATATAATACATTAACCGTGCTTTACGTGAACCTCATCATGACACAAGAGAGGACGGCAGGCCTGTAACTTCCCGTGTTCAGTGAATGCATGATACCAGACTATTCAGAGAGTTGCATGGAAATAAACGTGTGCTTGTGTCATTCAAGCTCGTGTGTGTGTGTGTGTGTGTGTGTGTGTGTGTGTGTGTGTGTGTGTGTGTGTGTGTGTGTGTGTGTGTGTGTGTGTGTGTGTGTGTGTGTGTGTGTGTGTGTGTGTGTGTGTGTGTGTGTGTGTGTGTGTGTGTGTGTGTGTGTGTGTGTGTGTGTGTGTGTGTGTGTGTGTGTGTGTGTGTGTGTGTGTGTGTGTGTGTCATAGCGCATTTAGTGTGATAGAGAGAGAGAGGGACCGGTGCTAGCAGGGACCGTGTTGTTAGCATCTGGTTAGCTAGCTGCTCTAACGGACATAAGGAGCTGTTTGTTCTACAACAAGCTGGAGGAGAGCTCTCCTCTCAGACTGAGAGACTCAGGTGAGCTAAACAAAGGACTCTCTGAGTGTTTAGATAGTTAACTTTAGTCTAAGTTATCTCTGTGGGTCTCAAACGGTTTGGTCACAAATTATTCAAAAGATTATTTCCACTGCACACCTTCATATGATCATTATCGTTATAAAAAAAATAAGAGAATAAACGAAAAACAGTTATGAAATACTATATGACAGTAAAACAAGAATACAGTTTGAAAGGGGAGTGATTTGTAAAATATCCATAAAGAAAAAGTAAATCTGTTTACAGTTCTGTTTCATATGGGTGTTGAGAGATGTATCCAAAGATCTCCTAACGTTGCTCTCAAAGTGCACCAGATTGATGCTTTCAACTTCAATATTTAAAAAAGAATCTTCCCGGGGGAGCATACTGGTGTTTCGAATTCCTTCTTTTTCATTTGGACCAGCTCATTAAGAGAAGCGCGGAGCCGAGGTGGGCTTCAGACCACCATCCTCATTGCTCCAACAAAGTGGTGACCCCGACGTGATGACGTAATGAGTAGGGTCTCCTAAGAAGGAACATCAGCAGCCAGCGGACGGAGCAGTCCAGGAAAGACACCTCGAACCTCTTTGACAACTAAAAACAGGGCCTCACAAATAAAAGGTGAGCAGACACCTGTTACACTCAAAATCTGTGATTGGCTATAACCACATTTTAGAGTGTTCAGGGATTTCCCCAGTGTTTTAGTTTTACGGTAAAGAATACAATACATATATTAGTTAGGTAGGAAAGTTATATAATATAAAAGTGAAGCAACGGGGTGTGTAAGAGGACGGTGAAAGACCCCATAGATTTTTTCAGAAATCATACTCGTTGGGGAAGTTCAGTGGTTTTCTAAAGACTCCATCCAGAACAAAACAGAATAATACTTTCCAGTCTCGTAGGAGCTGCAGTTGTATTCTATGTGTGGGTATTCCAAGAGGAGAAACGCGACCTTCAAAAGCCATTTGAAATGACCAGACCTCACTATCTCTTGTTCTGTTGGGTTAAATCTAGAAGGCTAAACCTGGGTTTCGACTCCATGTGAAGGCCACATCGCCGCAAGGAGGTGTCAAAGCGCCTTCAGAGGTCTCTCCATCTGTTGAAATATACATCGCACTATAAAGGCCGGATAGACTGTACGGGGAATATAACTAGCTGTGAATATATATAATTAGTGAACATAAATCAACCTTAGTCAGATAAAGAAATACGAAGTCATAATGGAAGGAGAATTTGAACGTGAACTAGGCGTCCCAGTACCAGGGAGCTTACGAGAACAATGAGGACAGACTGAGAGATTGATTCTTAGTGGAATAAAACAGGGTGAAAGGCCATGCCTGTTCCGGTCCGTTCGGTAATTAAAGGTGGGGTAGGTACGTTTCAGAAACCGGCTCGAGATACACTTTTTGTTATATTCCATGGAATGCTCTTAACATCCCGATAGCAATGAATATCTTAAGTGCTTTGAACAAAAATCCATAAAAAAATGTCATCTGTGGAAGCCGTAATACTGTAAAAAGTACAACCGCCCTGTCTGTCAGCCTTCCATCTCGTACACGCACAAATGTATCTCGTGCCCTCATTGGGCGTGCCGTCACTGGGCGTGCATTGCAGCAGTACTTCAATGACTCGCCAGCAAATGGCGGCCACTTTCACCATGGCAGAGTTAGGTTCAACATCGTCTACTGGTCACAAAAGCAAAAATGTAACGGAGCAAATTAAGAACAAAAAGAAAGTGGAAACTAGGAGAAGTCAAACCAGAGTCAATATCGGAGTTGCTTTTCAACGATGGCGACTACTGATGTAACACACCGAGTTCAAATCTGACGCCGTGGTCGCTCTTTTTGTCTTGGACAGGTAATTATCTGTTTTGTATGGTTTACAATTCCCCTGGACTATATAGCCAAGCTAAGTCATGTGCGCGTTCATGTGTGTTGGAGGAGGTGCTCTGTAAGGAAGTCTGAAGGAAGGGGCGGATTCTTTTCGGCTGTGTACTTTCAAATTTTAGTGCACTCGAGCCGGTTTCTGAAACTTACCTACCCCACCTTTAAGAGATTAATAAGCCTGATCTGAGTTCAGGGAGTTAAAAAGATAAAACTTGCCTGGCGACTCTGTGAATTCACTAAATACAAAAATGGAGTTGTCCATGTTTTGTCAGGCCGTGATGTAGAGCCTGTGATAAAGCGCTAAATGTTTTGGTATAGCTACCATAGTTTGTTGTTAATTGTTCAAAGAAGCCCCCCTTCTCCTAAAAAGGCTGAGCGCTCCAGCCGGGGTGTGTCTGTCTTTGTCTGTGAAAGTATCTCCCCCCTTCTCCCCATTCTGCTCTAATTGTCGAGCAGCAGCCCGGAGTGTGACTGCTTGTTCTTT
Organism: Pseudochaenichthys georgianus; assembly: GCF_902827115.2. Taxonomy (NCBI): domain Eukaryota; kingdom Metazoa; phylum Chordata; class Actinopteri; order Perciformes; family Channichthyidae; genus Pseudochaenichthys; species Pseudochaenichthys georgianus. The sequence goes on along the minus strand of NC_047521.1, from coordinate 2,983,643 downwards.
CGTCTAATGCCTGGAAGAAGGCTGCTGAGCGTTGAAAGATCAACGAATGATCTGAAGTTGGAGTGAACACATTGAAAATTAATAGATAAATGTGTGATTTGATGAAGTAGATATAAACTATAATTTGTTGTTTTTAGCATAGTTTTTCCATTGCATTGCGTTGTGAATTTCGTGGTATTTGTCATTAACTAAGAATTGTACTTAATTATATTTCAAGGAAAAAATTATATTACATACAGTAACGGTAAGGGAAAGTAAAAAGAGGTTTACTGAGTATATGAAGTACATTAAGGTTAAGGTTTGATTCAAATTAAATATAATAGTGGATTTTTCAACCTAGTATAAGACATAGAAAGAGGAGAATTTGTTAAACATTAAATAACGAACTCACTGTGAGAAATATATGTTGTAATGTTGTTTGGGAGTTGTGTTTGTGGGGACTCTCAGTTGGTGGTTGTTTAAAGTAGATAGGAAACTGAAGACGCAAACGATTCACCACAATTGTGTTTTTGGGTTTGTGAAGAAAGAGTAGTAAGTAATTAGAAGAGGTTTTTATAAGTTTGTCAGTCAGAAGGAATCTGTTCATGTTTAAGCATGACAGAGGTGCTGTACGATGTTTGCTCAAGCCGTCTCACAATGTTGGAACACAAAGAGGTCAAGTGTGATTGATGAGAAGCTTGTGGACAAGAGCAGCTGCAGGGCAGTGAGAAAAGAGAGAGACAGATAGTAAGATGGTTTTGAAGAGTAAAGAGAGAGTAAATGTTAACTACTATTCTGGAAAATGTTCCTATGGTTTACTGTTTTATGAGTAACATAAAATAAAATATAAATATATATATATTACTAGATATAAGAACAACATGCTTATCTAGGTTAACAGAAAATTGCTATTAACCGGTTTCAGCTGCAACTATCCTATCTTTGTTCTAAAGAGAACATACATTGCATTTACAATTATTATTAAGAAAGTTCACAATTGATACCATTAAAGACCGTTTTGGATTAATAGGGCGTCTCTGTCATAAACATTCGTACTCAGATGGAATAAAATGTTGAGATGTTCTAAAGAGTGGGAGTTTTCACAATGCGTTCTAGTTTTTATTGAAACAATTAAGTGATAAGGACAGAAAACTGTTCCGTGATGATTTCTTTAGGTTTTAGCTTTAGTAATGAAGATTACATTTTGTGAGGAAACTTTTCCACCAATAATTCCTTTAAGTGTTCAAAAATATATTCATTAACTGCAATCAGATTACTTGTTTTTCAAATATAGCGCTAAATACAGTTAGTTTTGTATTATGTTACAAATCTAACCATGCTTGTAACACAACTTAGATAAACAATTTGAAAAAGAATAGAATAAGCAAGTAGATAAAAGATGAATCTATAGTGGTTAAGGAGGGTTTCCCTGTTTTGCTCATTTCACTTAGAACTGAAGTAAAGAAGAAGATTTTAAAGATTAAGTTTATTTTATTTTCCTGACTAGAATTTTAGAAGCAGGACGTCAACTAGACAAAAGAGATTTTACAATGTAGTTGTACTACTTTTAATGAAGTAAAGGATCTGAGTAGACTACTACCATTAGTTTGTTTTAACATTCATAAGTTTCAGCATTCCTGACCATATAGACACTCAGCCATATTGTTTTGTAACCCGTTGGGGGAGAGATTTAAATTGAGTTTTTCTCCAGTAGCTGATTTGCTGTGATTACAGCAGCACTGGATAGTTGTGCGCCACCTTTGGGTTGTACTCTGAATCAGTGTGTTGGTGAAAAGTTGCTCACTACAGAAACAGAAGAACTGTGCAAAGAACGCATCTCTGAGGAGGTTTTGACATTTTGCTTGTGCCTCGTTGTCAAGGCAACAGTGGTGTGAAGAGGAACTGCAGTTTTTGGGGATTCCTACTGTGCAGAGTACAATGTGTGTCTGCTGATTGTACCACATTGATCCAGAGGTTCCTTCCCCCTCAGGGCATCCCAGTGCCAAAACAAGAGTTTCCTTGATCCAACTGACTACAGCTGCAGAGTGTGGAGGAAACTTATGTGTAGCAATGCATCTGGAGTCACCGACTCATGAAGGAGACACAGGACAAGCAGGAGTTCTGATGTCAAACACTGAGATTTAATACAAGTATCGGCCGGAGAAATTCACATCACAAGTCACACAGTCAAAGGTTCTGACTGCACGGGTGGGTTGGCATGTCAAATCTGAATCCGCCTCTCATCCTAATAGACCTTTTAACCAGCTTACAGGGAGTCAACCCCCACATTGGGAAAGGCATCTGTGTCCACCAGGAAGCACTGAATCATTTTTATCTGACTCTAGGGCTCTTGTGACCGAGAGTTGACCGGTCATTAAACTGGTAAGGTCAGCCACAGCTGACCGTTCCCCTTCCTTAAGACAGATAACAGATTTCGGCTTGGTCATAAAACGTCAACAGGCTGAAAGGTCAAATATCTTAGTAAAGCTACAATTATTCCCTTACAGCCCACTCTTTTTATCATCTTTGATAACCCGAAAACGTTAGTCTAATAATAATGTGGTCAATACTTAAATAAATAGGTGTCTTCAGATATGAGTGTGGTCCCACCGTACATCAATTACATCATAAAGTAGAATAAGATTGAAACATTCAACCACAATGATTGATACAGACAACCACAATAGAAAAATCATCTTTCTTCAGTGTTTGACTTCTTTTGTCAAAAAGCACAATAATAACACACATGAAATACAAAAAATTAATAGTAAAATATATGTTTCAAAAATAAGATCTATTATCATTTATCACTCAGTTAATCTCATTCATCAAACACAAATTCAAAATCAGTTTACATCTCAAAGATTTACTTCAAGGCAATTACTTATTGAAACACAATTAGAATTTAGGATTATAAGAAATCCAATTGAGGTATTAAATCAGAATCATGAGAGATCCAGCTAAAATTCCCAGTTAAGGTATAAATTCACAGTGATGAATCGATCAATCTGTAATCTGTAAAGTTACAGTGTCCTCAATCTTTAACATTACTTTACGTTTACTTCAGTACGCTTATTCAAGAGTAAGGCACTTAGTAGTACATACATTTTGTTCAAATTCTGAAAAGGAAAAATCAGACATTTTTAATTGTATAGCAACCTGAGGAAGGAAAAATCAAAACATCTGTTCTTTATTCAAGGAAAAATCAAAAACAGCTGTTCTTTATTCTGAGTGTCAACTTTAATCAATGTATCAATCGCTGAATGGGGGTACCCAAGGTGCAGAACTGCGATGGAGACCCATGGGTCTGGAAGCTCGGCGTCATACATCAACATTGTGTCATCTACAGTTGAATACCCCACTAGCCTCTGTGGGGCTTGGAGGGCAGTCTTGGCAACCCTGCGTATTGCTAATTTAACTACAGTGATCAAACAGGTCACTAGGATTAGCACAACCAAGATAAACACTGAAACAGTAACAACAAATGTAACCAACCCCGCTCCCCAGGATCCAAAGGTTCCACTTAAATCCCCAAATGTAAACCCATGAGTTTCATGCAATTATTTTATTCCCTTAGCAGTATCATGAGCCATATCCATAACTTCAGAGACGAAAGAACAGCACTCAGTTCCAATCACCTTACATGTGCCCCCCTGGGCAGCTAAGAGGAGGTCCAGCGCCATGCGATTCTGTAGTGCTACTGTCCTAACTTCCTGCAATTCTTTGTGTTCAGCTAACATCGCTGTGTTAGATACATTTAGATGATTTTCCACTACTTTAGACAATGCCACGATTTCCTGCTGAATAACATAAATACCGTACCAAGGCAAAAATAGGCTCGCTATCTGTTGTCCTTGTGTAATGGACCTGCTGTTCCTGGAATCTGTATTCAAAACCTAGGTTAATGTATTTCTTCACATATATTAGTTTTAAAAACATCAATCGTTTGAAACCGTCAGGCAGGTAATTTTTATTTACTGTATCAACAATGAGAGAGACTAAGCCCTCGTACTGTAAAGGTTGCTCAGAGTCTATGGGGTAGGAAGGAGTGTAGCAGTCCTCAGCCTCATCGCTAATTCTGGATGCTATGTCATTCCAGCTCACTAAACCATAGTCAGCTTTCGTGAAAGGAATTGGGCTAAACATGGGAGAATGCATGGATTCTGGCATATTTTGGCACAGCCAACAGTTGCTAATATTGCGTTCATGCACGTAGTCTAACATTAAACTTACTGCAGAATTAGTTTTAGTTCGTTTAAAAAGGAGTGATTAAGGCCTTTTTTGAAAAATCTACATCACCTCCTGATTGTTTAAGTGGAGTGGATAGAACATTTGTTTTTCTATCTGGTCCAGAAAATGTGCATGCAGTAACACCTAGATTGGTAACCTGGTAATCTGGCATCCTCATTGTACATTTTACCTTATCCCTTATCAGTGTCTTTAACTGTTCTACAGTGCTACACCACAGTTCTGGGGGCATTTCTTCAATGGTGTTGAGAGCTATTCTTACCCCCTCTGATGAGACCCTGAACCAATGGTACTGGTCCCTTGGATACATCTCCCACGTTGAGTAAACTAAGGACACAGGAAACACAATACTACAGTTAGATGAGTCACATATTGAAGTTGGGCAGTAAAAAGAAACAGTCTCTGATTTACGATCAGGGAGGGAGACAATCCTCCTGATTCTCCCTCCTTTTCTCTCCCTTTGTGTCTCTCGCACCATACTGAATGTCTGTGTGGTGATTGGATACAACCTGTCCTTGTCACGAGGCACTGATTTGCCCGTTGGTGTCATTTTGCCCTCAGGGTCTGGGCCCTGAGTGGTCAAGTCGTCTGCGCTCTTACATAAGAGCACCTTATTTTCTCCCTCAGAGGGGCGAGATCCCTCGCCACCTGTCGTTGGGATTTCCACAGCTTCATCTAGCAGTGCGTCCTTGGCCAGGTACAGTAGACCCAGAATGACGACGATGATGACTGCCTTCACACGCCAGCATCCGGTAGAGGAGAGAGACGACATCTGGAAGCGTGAATCCACTCCGGTCTACCTTGTACTCTCAGGGCTGTTCTGGTCACTATTACCACCTGGGAAGGACCTTTCCACCTGGGAGACAAAGCATATTTTTCAAGAGATTTGATTAGTACATCATCACCAATCTGAAAAGGGTGGGTGGGCTCCTCTCCAGGCTTGGGGAGCCTGTCAGCCACCTGCCTGTGAAACTTTCTCAACATGTCAGTTAGATATTTGACATAGTTAGCCATGTAATCATCTGTCCACAAAAGAGTGAGTTTGTGGGGTGTTACTGGGGGGCTAGACCCTGCGAACATTACCCTTCCCATCAATACTTCGTGTGGGCTAAGCCCTGTCGTTGCATTTGGTGAGCTTCGGATGGAGCACAGAACTTGCGGCAGCGCGTCTACCCATTTTAGTCCTGTGGTCAACATTGTTTTAGTGAGTTTCTCCTTTATAGTCAAGTTCATTCTCTCAACCTGGTCTGAGCTTTGTGGGTGATAGGGAACATGCAATTGCCATTTGAACCCTAACACTGTAGCTAGACTCTGGGTTATCTTAGAAATGAATGCTGGACCTCTGTCACTGTTAATACCTGTGGGCACACCAAATCTAGGAATAACATCTTTGAGAAGACACTTTACAACTGTTCTAGCGTCTTCTTTTCTGGTAGGGTAGGCCTCTACCCATTTGGAGAACTGGCACACTATTACCAAAAGATATTTGAATCCTTGGCATGGTGGCATATGCGAAAAGTCAATTTGCATATTTACAAACGGCCCAGAGGGTGGCGGTAAATGGTCATGCTGAACTGGACCACTTCTTCTTCTTGTCTGCTGGCATATCATGCATCTATCTACAAGGGTCTGTGTAGCTAGTGTGATGCCTGGAGCAAACCATTGTGACTTTATAATCCCATTCATCCCTCCTTTTCCTACATGTGATTTGCCATGTGCAACATGTGCCAAAACATGGAGGAACGAACGTGGACAAACCATCCGTCCGTCTGGGTGGAGCCACAAGCTGGACTCAGCGTCAAGTGTACAACCTCGTCTTAGCCATAAATCTTTCTCCCTAACATCAGCGCGGGCTTGCATGTCCGCGACATCATTAAAGGAAGGCAAACAAATGGGTTCTGCGGGTTGTGTTGAGGGGCATTGGAGCACCATAGAAGAGCAGGAAACTGCTGCTTGTTTAGCCGCGGTGTCGGCTAACGCATTTCCACGCGAAATAGGATCATCAGAATTTGTGTGAGCAGCACACTTAACTACTGCTAGCTGTGCATGGAGCATGATAGCGTCTAATAGCTCAGCTACTAACGCATGATGTTGAATAGGCTTACCAGCCGATGTTAAGAAACCACGCATTTTCCACAAGACACCAAAATCATGGCACACACCAAATGCATACCTGGAGTCTGTGAAAATGGTTGCAACTCTACCTTTAGCCAAAATACACGCCCTCAGCAGAGCATACAACTCTGCAGCCTGAGCCGACATGCCATTTGGCAAGGCCCGGCTTTCTAAGACCTCCCAGTCATTCACAACAGCATAGCCTGCTAAGTGTACTGTGTCAGAAGGCCTGCTCGCAGACCCGTCTGTGTATAGAATCATATCTGAATTAGGGATAGGAGTGTGCAACATATCAGTTCTGGGGGAAGAAGACATGTCAATCGTTGTGACACAGTCATGTGTGATTTCAAAATCTGGAATTGGCACCAGCGTAGCTGGGTTTAGGGGGGGTAGCGTTTAAGTGTGATGTGTGGGCTTGTAAGAAATATCGCTTCATAACCAGAACGCCTTGCTGCTGTCATATGCTGAGTAGCAGAGGTGTTCAGAATATGCAAAACTGCATGTGGGACATGTACTACACCAGGGGTCTTCAACTAAAATTCAACGAGGTCCAGTTAGAGAAAATCTCCCCATGCAAAGGTCCGGAACATCAAAATGTCTAAGTTGCTTCATGAATTAGTGTGATATATATATTGAAGTGACCTGTAGCTTTATCAACGTCTGCATGTAATCAACAACTGACTGCCAATCAAATAAAGAAAGTACAATTCAAAAACAACAATATTTATTGTCAATTAACATTACTTAAATACTGTGGATATGTGTAATGTTTAAATATTGAAGTTAAATGCATCAATGTGGTGCACTTTGAGAGCAACATTAAGAGATCTATGGATACATCTCTCAACACCCATATGAAACAGAACTGTAGCATATTTTCCTTTTAGGATATTTTACAAGTCACTCCCCTTTTAAACTCTATTCTTGTTATTTTTAACAACTTTTTTGTTGCTGTCATATAGTATTTTATACCTGTTTTTCATTTAGTCTAATTAATAACTATAATGATCATATCAAGGTGTGCCTTAACCTCACTGAGCTGAGGTTATTTGAGCCTCTCAGGAGATAGCTCTCTTCCACCTGGTTGTAGAAAAGCTCTTTAAATTCGTTAGCATAGCTAGCTAACCAGATGCTAATAACAACATATCGCCACTGTGCTTACAACTAAAGACACAGCCACGCAAACACTGCGGCATGTGTACGGCTCCTTATGGGTATTGCAATATTTTAAGGGCTGGAGCGGCGTTCCGGTACTCAGCACTCCTTTCAGACGAGACATATACCACGTGAAGACACGTTACGCTCGTGTTGTGTTCATGAACCTGTCCTTGGCCAGGAAAAACAGGTACTCGCTTGTTTAATTATTTTTGCGGTCTAGATTTGTTCTTCTTTTTTGAAGTGAGAAGTTGTCCGTCTGTCGGACTGACTCCCTCCCCCCCACCCCCAAAACGAAAACTCTTCGGTTCTCCACGAATTACACAAGTCACGCAAATCAGCGTTAAAAAAGCGGGAGGCGGCGAAAAATCCCCTATTAATGTATTGATTATAGCTCCGGGTCCGTATAGGTCGGCGTCCGGATCCGGACCGCGGTCCGCCTGTTGCCGACCCCTGTACTACACAGTCACTGGCCAGTACAATAGGAGAGGATTGTCTGATAACAATTGCAGCTGCGGCCACTGCCCGCAGGCATGAAGGCATACTGAGCACCACAGGGGAGAGTCGAGATGAGTAGTATGCAACAGGCCAGAAATTAGAGCCATGCTTCTGTACCAAGATGCCCGTTGCAAAGCCCCCCTTTTCATGGATGTGTAGATGAAAAGGTTGATGGTAATCAGGGAGCCCCAGGGCAGGAGCTGATGTCAGGGCTCGCTTTAAGTCCTGAAAAGCTGTGTGCATGTCCTCAGACCATTGAACAATGTTAGGGGCAGCCTGCAGAGTGGCAGCATGCAGGACAGAGTCCATAGCAGCGTACTCGTATATCGAATGTCTGCAGTAGTTTGCCATGCCCAAAAAGGAAAGCATCTCCTTCTTTGTGCGGGGTGGTGGCACTTTGTTCAAAAGACAAATCTTTGCTGGCGAAAGGAGTCTGTGTCCATCCTTCAGAATGTGACCCAAATACGTGACCTCAGTCTGGCAGTACTGCAACTTAGCCAGGGATGCTCTGTGTCCGCATTCAGAAAGTCTTTTCATGAGCAGAATGGAGTCGATACGACAGGCGTCCATGTTGGGAGAAGCTAACAACAGGTCATCTGCGTCCTGAAGCAAGGTACTACCTCCTGTAAGGACCAAAGTGTCCAGATCTCTCTTAACCGCTGCTGCGTACACAGTAGGTGATTCAACATACCCCTGTGGGAGGCGCGAGTATGTGATTTGTTTACCTTTAAAAGTAAATGCAAACAGATACTGGCTGTCTGGATGCAGAGGAACAGAGAAAAACGCTGAACACAAATCAATCACTGTGTAGTACTTGGAATCTGTGGGCAGAGAAGCAAGGATTGAATTAGTGTCAGGCACTATAGGAGCTGTCGGAATGACAATAGCGTTAATAGCTTGCAAATCTTGGACAAAACGCCACTCATCAGGGCGATTGTGTTTAGGTATGGGTAGAATTGGGGTATTACACGGGCTGGTCGTGTATCTCAACACGCCCTGATCGAGCAGAGATTGGATGACTCCTTCAATTCCCAAAATGGCTCTATGGGGTAAATTGTACAAACTCTGTATGGCGAACAAATCATTGCCCTCCCTTTTAATGCCCGCATTATTATCCCACACTATCATGAAACGCTGGAGAAATTCTGGGACAGTTTCTGTTGGGTTCTGTACGCAAGCCATCACTTGCGAAAAATCTGTGTGAGTCTTAGCGCATGCTCTAATAGCCAAAGCAGCGACGGTCTGGATCCACATATCACGCGTCTGTGTCGGAGGCCAGTCACCTGCAGGCGTACCCTCAGGAAATTTAAACTCGTCTCTGCACGTGGGCCAATCTGCCTTGTATGTTAGGAGTATCAGCTGTTTAACATCATGAACCAAACAGTTATAAACTGAGCAGACATTAGTCAACCACGACAGATACTCATCTGGGCTTTTAGTGGGACTGGGAGCGTGATTAGTGACATCCATGACCTCAGCGGGTGTCCAAGGCTTATAAACTGGAACTTCTCCTATTAGTATTTTCGGGGCGGTCACAGTTTCAGCAGAATTATTATTCTGAGATGTTTCCAGTCTCGTGATAATTCTAAAACTGCTGCCGTACAGCGTGTTTGGATTGTATAATGTTTTTGGTGCAGGACTAGGGGTGGGGGTTTGTAACGGGCTGCTGTCTGAAACTTCCCCTCCACTGTCCACTGCACTGTGTTCCTGCTGCTCAATATCTTGTTCTCCATACTGTCCTGACTGATATCTCAACCCATTTTCATTCATGATAGCTGCAGCTGTCATTAACAGATCATCATCGGAGTTTCTCGCAACAGGATTTGAGAGTTCTATCGCGGGAATTATTTTTCTACAGAGAGCTACAGCCTGCTTTTCCTCCAGCAGCCCAGCGTCTGTTAAAATGCAAATTAGCTGAGAGGGGCTGGGAGATTTCCCTTGTCTTTTCAGCCAATCGTACATAACTGATTTCGCAATGGCTGCAACGTCCTTCCCGTGTCTTTCCTTAATTCTGGACATGTTCTCTGATTTAACATCAAAAGCAGCCTCTAGGCTAAGCAAATGACAACTCGCCGCACATTTAGAAACCCTATCAATCAACGCTTTGAGCTCAATGGAGCCTCGCTCGGTGCCAACTGATTTTTCATTTTTCCGCTCATCATAACCTCTTTTTTCTGCAATAGCCATCCAAGCTTTAACACATTCTTTCATGTATCCTATATCCCAGGAGCAATTCGCCTCATTTTCAATGAATTTAAACGCCTGCCACAACACGGTCATGTCAAATGTACCAGTTAAAGGCCAATCAAATTGAATCTTCCCTTTCTGACTATTCTGTTGTGAGTGTTCACAAAGTAACGAGGTAAACGGCATAACTTTAGACCAATCCAAGCTGCTTCCGACAATTCCTGACGGCATATTAGGGGAAAACATATGAGTGTAGTGGCTGTCTGTAATAGGATTTTTTGGAAGTGTCTTGGTGCGTGAATTCGCTTTCCTCTTACCAACTGAATCGTTTGTGGAGACAGTATTACCCATGTTTAACGGTTAGTACAATAAAACAAACATAAACTCGTAACAAACATCAGCGTGACAGAAAACTCCTCCAACTTAATTTAATCCGAATTAGGGAGATTTTCAGAGGGAGTAGAGAAATATCTGTTTAATTATGAGTGCCTTCTTACTCATAATCCTTGTACAAGTGCTAAGAACGGAATCTGTTGAAGAGCAATAACTAATTTATTCTCGATCAACAACCACTGTCCTGAGTCAGCAGTGCTATGCTGTCCGTCTGGGAGCATAGACTTTAATGTATCCCCACCCTTTCTTCCAAAATAACAGCCAAATTCCGCAACTCATCAGTTATGAAAACACAGCGCGATATCACATTCTCATATCAGCCTTCCCATTAATAACCGCTTTCTTTAGTTCGAAATCGGCAATGGTGTGGAATAATGTGACACTGTGCTCCTTCCTCTCTGTTGCCTGCGGCTCCGCCACAGGGGGGAGGATCGGCAGGCAGCTAGGAAGCGATGCCAGCTGTTGATTTAATCAGTTTAACCTCTGAAATCTCCAGAATTCGGCGATTTGTTTCAATACAAATCTATCACATTGCCCCTAATGCAGAAGCTCCACTTTACTGATGCACTCTTTTAAGGTCTCTCCGAATATTTGCTGTGTGTAATTGTCCGGTAATTTAATTCCGAGAAACACACACACAATCAGTCAAAGTCTATATCCTAGGTTATTTATTAGCCCCAAATATTCTCATTGTTTTTACATGAGCTGTGCTTGCTCTGGAGGCACGTGCCCCAGCAGCAATCACAGGGCAAATCGGCCAGGACAAAGTCCCCGAGACCCCGAATCGCCAGGTTATGAATTAAACCCCCAAATGTAAACGAGTAGAGAAACCAAAAAAATTAAAAAAATGCAACCGCTCAGTTTCACAGGTAATTTTATGATACTGTCAATCACAGATTCTGGTAAGGCAATGTCCAAATATAGATTTGAAATTACACTTACCAGTCTCTGAAGATCTTTTGGTATCCTGTCGACAACGCCAATTTGTAGAGGAAACTTCTGTGTAGCAATGCATCTGGAGTTACCGACTCATGAAGGAGACACAGGACGAGCAGGAGTTCTGATGTCAAACACTGAGATTTAATACAAGTATCGGCCGGAGAAATTCACATCACAAGTCACACAGTCAAAGGTTCTGACTGCACGGGTGGGTTGCCATGTCAAATCTGAATCCGCCTCTCATCCTAATAGACCTTTTAACCAGCTTACAGGGAGTCAACCCCCACATTGGGGAAGGCATCTGTGTCCACCGGGAAGCACTGAATCATTTGTATCTGACTCTAGGGCTCTTGTGACCGAGAGTTGACCGGTCATTAAACTGGTAAGGTCAGCCACAGCTGACCGTTCCCCTTCCTTAAGACAGATAACAGACTTCGGCTTGGTCATAAAACATCAACAGGCTGAAAGGTCAAATATCTTAGTAAAGCTACAATTATTCCCTTACACAGAGGACAACAAATCACTGACTGTTCTCATTATGACAAGATCTTGAGACAGGCTTGTCTCAGACTGGTCAGACTCTGAAGAAATTATGCAATGATTTTACAGCATAACTGTGCAGGAGTTTTCCAGAAGGTGGTGTAGAACATTATGCTTAGTGTTTAGGAAAGGAGGCTGATTTTTTAAACGATGGTTTGGAATACTGAAAAGATTAAAGTTTAATATCCTTGTTTGGTAAACAAGACATCTGATTATTATGTCACATGGAATAATCTTGACATAGAAACTAGCTATGGGTAAAACGTGTGGTTGTTATACCATTGTTATCATGAACTAAAAAATAAATAGGGAAATAGTATCTGGTTAAAGATTAACGGATTTCATATCCTAGAGAGGGTTAGTTATATTGTGAATACTTCACAAGGTATTTACTAATGTATTTTGAAGAACAAATAACAAAGACACAAGTCCAATTGTTTGTTTTTTAGATTAAATTGACCATTACCAAAACTGTTCACCTTAGGTCTAGCTTTAGACTTTGATAGTAAATGAGTATTTAGTAGGGGTGTAAAAAAATGCTAGAATTAACCGAGTATGCTATCATGGTGGGAGCGGACATGAACGCAGTATGGAATTCAAACGGTCAAGTTTAACAGCCTCTAGAGATCAAGAGTCGGCTACTGCTGCACTCCAGTCTTGGGCTGGGAGTTTGGGACTAGTGGACATGTGGTGAGCTTTTAACCCACAGGTTAAAGATTATTCATTTTTTTCAGCCAGACACAAATCTTTTTCTAGGATAGATTATCTTTTTATCTCTCCACAACTTCCAGAAAGTCGATAATGTAATGTTGCTTCCTATTGCCCTCTCAGACCACAAGGGAGTACTCTGGTACTCTGGGCAATTCATCCAAGCGCGCCAATAGATGGCGCCTCAATTCCACTTTACTAGGAAATGGAAAATATAAAGAACAATTCCTGACACAATTGGAAGAATTTCTTGACTTAAATATAGGTTCAGTTGAGGACCCAAGAATATTATGGAATGCAGTCAAAGGCTTTATAAGAAGCAATACCATATTGTTCTCTTCAAATGTATGTAAGGAAAGATCCGCCAGATTACAGGCTTTGGAAGCAGAATTTGCTAGTCTTGACTCCATTTTGCAGAATAATTACTCCAAACAAACGGCATCTAAACGAAAACTTGTCAAAAAAGGAAATAAATGATATCTTGAAACAACGATCGGAATGTCTAATACATAGGGTTAGTTAGCGCTATTACTTCCACGGGTCTCGGCCCAGTCTCCTCTTGGCTTAAAAAAATCAGGTCTAGTGAGCACTTTGCAGATATTCCCTCCATTAAATCTTTGAATGGTAATGTCACAACTGAGCCAAAGCAAATAAATGAGACTTTTCAAACCTTTTATTCCAATTTATATAAGTCAGAGGTTCAGTTGGACAAGAATAGATGTGACGTCTTTCTCGGTCAGCTAGACTTGCCACAGCTTGCAGTCACTGATTCCACCCATCTTGATGATCCCATTTCCTTAGAGGAATTAAAAGTTGCAGTACGCAACATGCAACGAAACAAATCACCAGGTTTAGATGGGATACATCCCGAATTTTATTTAGGATTTTGGGATAAACTGGGTCCACTACTTTTGGATATGATAATGTATTCGATAGATAAAGGCAGTTTTTCGAGGGACGTGAACATAGCCTTGATTTCCTTGCTCTTAAAGAAGGATAAGGACCTGACAGATTGTGCTAGTTGCAGGCCTCTAAGTTTATTAAATTCAGATCTAAAAATATTTGCAAAAGTGCTTGGCAGGCGCATTCAGGATTATATGCCAACTTTAGTTAACTGTGATCAGACTGGGTTTATAAAATCAAAGCTAGCTGCTGATAATGTTAGACGTCTTCTCCATATAATAGATTCTTCAGTAGACAAAAAAGACCCGGCAGCTGTGCTGTCTCTTGATGCAATGAAAGCCTTTGACAGACTAGAGTGGTCCTTTCTGTGGTCTGTGCTGGAGAAAATGGGTTTTGGTAATGGCTTTATGGTTAAGGTGCTGTACTCTAATCCCTCAGCTCTGGTGCTCACTGGGCAATTATCCTCCGCGTTATTCCCTGTTTCTAGATCTTCCCATCAGGGATGTCCACTGAGCCCAGCACTTTTTGTACTCTTCCTCGAACCTCTAGCCCAAATGATACGCCAATCCCCTAGTATCCGATTTCTGTTCGTGACACTCACCATCAGGTGGCACTATACGCAGATGATATTCTGGTTTTCATGGAGAAACCGACTCAATCTATGCCTGTATTGTTATCTACACTGAACAAAAATATAAACGCAACACTTTTGTTTTTGCTCCCATTTTTCATGAGATGAACTCAAAGATCTAAAACATTTTCTATATACACAAAATAACCATTTCTCTCACATATTGTTCACAAATCTGAAAAAATCTGTGATAGTGAGCACTTCTCCTTTGCCGAGATAATCCATCCCACCTCACAGGTGTGGCATATCAAGATGCTGATTAGACAGCATGATTATTGCACAGGTGTGCCTTAGGCTGGCCACAATAAAAGGCCACTCTGAAACGTGCAGTTTTGCTTTATTGGGGGGGGTCCAAAAACCAGTCAGTATCTGAGGCACGTGCGTTGTTTTTGGTAATGATGTCAGAGAAGAACGATTGTCGTGCGTTTTTAAATTCCAAATTATAAAGGCCAAGTCTCTCTTTATAGATTTCAAAGTGCACCTGGAGATTTGTTTTTCGCCACCTGCGTTCAGCTTTTCGACTTTTTCTCTGTTCTCACGGTCATGGCCTTTCTCCATGGAGATATTTTCTTGCCAGTGACTTCCTTTACCCTAGTTGGAGCAATGGCATCTATAACATCTTTAATTTTTGAATTAAAATGATCTACTAGCTCATTTACTGAGATGTTAGCAGGGGCAAGGGTGGAAGAACAATTCTGAGCAAACATTTCCTTAGTGTTTTCAGTTAAATATCGCTTTGTGGTTACCTCTTTTTCAACATTTTTGTGAACAGAAATAGAGCTCTCAAAGAAAACACAGGAATGATCAGAGAGTGCAACATCAGTCACCACAACCTCAGAGATATTCAGACCCTTTGAGATAATTAAGTCCAGAGTGTGCCCCTTATTGTGCGTGGGCTCCGTCACATGCTGAGTCAGTCCATAGTTATCAAGAACACAGTTCTTTAGCCCTTCTGTCCTGGGGGTTGTCAACATGGATGTTAAAATCACCAACAATGACTAGACGGTCAAAGGTCAAAGTTCAGTAAAGTCATCAAAAAAGCTTGCACAGTATTTGGGTGGTCTATAGATATTTAGGAACAGAGCTCGAGAGGAGCATTTCAACTGAAGGGCCACATATTCAAAAGAAGCAAAGTTCCCATAAGATGTCTTCCTGCATTGAAGGGAATCATTGAACAAAATAGCAACTCCACCTACTCTCTTATGCATTCTTTCCTGACTCATAAAACTAAAGTTGGGAGGGTTTGATTCGATAAGAACAGCTGCACTGTTATTTTGTTCAATCGATGTTTCTGTTAAAAACATAAAATCGTGATTGTGTTCAGATTGTGCTCAGTGATAAAATCATTGATTAAAAATGTTTTACCTGCCAAAGACTTGACATTTAATAAAGCTAGTTTAAGTTTGTTGAACACACTATCAGTCAGGTTTTTTGTAACAAGCTGTGGCTGACATGGAATCACTGCTAAATTTGATAAACTCACACAAACTTTGAGCGCTGTTGGAGCAAGGTGTGGTCTGAAACCCACCTTGGCTCCGCGTGTTCTTTGATGAGCATCTCAGATTTATAAAAGACGGAATTCTAAGCACCAGATAAAGGGTTAAACAATAATCTGCTTTAATGGTAAACAACAATACACTTTAAAGGGGGATCCCCTACTCTGTTTCCAATGCCGGGAGAACTTACCATCTTGACGGCCTGGGAAAAAGAGACTGAACAAAACACACAACAGGAGATATGTAAGAACAACAGGAGGAGTTGTGTCGATGCTCCTCCCAGAGGGGTCATCTATTGGGCGATATAAAAATGACAGCCTGTCGCAGTGAATCAGCGCGAGCCAGCCAGGAGAAAGAGTCTCTTCAGTTTGAGGGCAAAACAAACACATCTGGGGGGTATACTGCGAAGCAGGATTTTCGCTTAGCCGGCTAAATTCAGGGAAAACTCCGGCTTTCCGGTCATCCGAAGCTGGTTCTCTTTTTAGCAGGCTAGATCTCCATGGTAACTTATGCTAAGCAGCTAACCTGGTCGGGACCAGGTTAGGTTACAGGCTAAGAGCTCAACTCAGTGAAAGCACCGCCTGCTGACCAATCAGAGCTCAGTGTGCGGAGTTTAAAGCAATCAAGTCATATTACAGGAGAAAGGAAATACAGAAAAGCTGCCGTCGCAGGAAAGACGGCCGGCAAAAATCACCGACTGTGTGAACGTGAACATCAATAGAATATCACCTCCCATCTTCAGAGCAATCTGACTATTATAACATTAGCGTTAAGAAAGCTTACTTAAATATCGGCCACAACATAAGTAACCGGATCAGAGTACATTAAGTACAGTCCGCGGCATATCACTTCATAATGTATCATATATCTCCTTATCTGAGTCAGCTGAGCCGTATCTGGCCGTTCAACACTCACAGTGTCACATACTGTATGCAGAAGTATTATTTTAAGCAACACATTAAGTTGACGAAACACTCGAGACAAATGTAATTAAAGTCAGATCGTGTTTTAGACGGGGCAGTGATATCATAAACCTGTTAATGTACGCATTCAAACACTTTTTCTTTTGCCAGCTGTATTCACCTTGCAGGTGCAGCTCTGTGGCTTTGATCCTGGATCAAGTGTTTAAGTCATGGATGTTTAAAGTTTAACTTCTTCATTTTTGACTAGTATTAAAGTTCACTTTTCATTCAGGAAGTATGACGCTGCGCTGTCAGTACGCTTCTCCATGTTTGTGATTGGTCGAATGCTCCAGATACCACCCCTTTCATGTGAACGCGCACCTAACTAGATAGGACACGGCTGGCTTGAGCGATCCACTTGATAACCAGCGTCGTAGTACAGTTTAGCGAGAGCGCGTATGTTTTGGATTAGGCCAACCGGCTAACTCAAAAATATCCAGGTTAGGTTGAACCAGCTTCGTAGTATAGGCCCCTGGTGTCCGTTGTCTCACATTCCTGCACACACACATTTTCTGCATATACTTCCCTCTCTCCTGCCCCCTCCCCATCAGTTCAATACACACACAGTTTAACATACTTTAGGTATATTAAAGATATGTTTACAACATAGCTGTTTATAGTTGGCCAATACAAGTAATACATATCAGTTACTTTAATATCACACATCTATTTTAGACATGTATTGTTCCAGATACTTGACATGCTGTGTTTAAATAAGAATGTCTCCTTCTTCCACATCTCTAGTCTCCTGTCATGCAAACCTGCTTCTACTTCATACAGAGTAATTAAGCATGTTTAAGCCAACCACTCCACAATGTTGTAGCAATTTAGTACCCACACATGAAAAAATAAAACAGAGAAATCAATAAAACACAAAAATAGGTACAGTTTAAGCAGTAATTATAGCCATGTTTTAACGCACACTCATTTCATCATGCAGCCCCTCACAAATGAATACATTTAATGATAATCCAAGCCGACTATTGTCTCCAGGCCTCTTTATGAGCCTTGCAGGAAATGAATCATTAACTAACAAGACTTTAACTGCATTATATCTGAGGAAAATCTCTCTTGGAGTTCCCCTGTTAATTGCAAAAACCATTGATGATTAACAAAGAGACTCATGGGCCCCTCTTGATATCTGGAAACTGCAACAAGACTTTCTGCCATTCAAATTTAACACACTTCTTATATATCAGGTGACATCATCTTCAATTCCCCCTTTTGATCTCAACCTCAAGAGATCAACTTGCACAAGGCATTGTGAAACATAACCACTGTCATTCTGTTCCCCTGTGTCTGTCCCCCAACATTATACAAATCCATCAGAAGCTGGGATTTAGAGTACTTGAAACCTTCAGGGAGACAGAACACAACTTTCCATGGTAGTGAAGGAACTATTAGAGGGGGTAACCTTGCTAGAAAGCAGTACCCTTGTGTTGGTGAATCATCAGGGTCCTCCTCCCCCTCAGGGGAATAGCCAACAAGGGCATTTGGTACGGAGGGGGAGGGGCAGCTTTTCCTTCAATGGTGGAACTGATTAATCTGATCCGTCCGTCCCGATGTCGTCTAGGGTCCTAGCAGGAGGTTTCCCCGCCGAACACTGGCTCCAGTGGTACTAGTTGTCCCCCTTTACTTCTAGGCGGACAGCATGGGATGTCCTCTGGGTGACTCAGTAGGGGCCGGAGAACCTAGGGTTGAGCCACGTAGGCCTGATGACCTTCAGCCAGACGAACTCCGCTGTGTTGGCCTCGTGCCTCTCGGGTCCCCCTTTGGCGTCAGCAACCTGTGTGGAAAAGCCTGATACCAACCCCTTAAGTTGCTGGAAATAAGGTTTCGAACTCATGACCTCTACTTCCTTTCCTACGCTCAGGGCTCCTGGGCCCGGGAACTGATGGCCATGGGTCAGCTCAAATGGGGAGAAACCTGTCCCTCGGTTAATAGAGCTCCTGATTAACATAAGGGCCAGAGACAAGGCGTCTAACCATTTCCTGCCTGTCTCCTCACATGCTTTGCTGAGTATCTGTTTGATGTTCTGGTTCATCCTTTCTACCTTTCCCTGAGATTGGGGGTGGTGCGTAGGTCATGGTTCTTGAAATGGCTGCCATTGTCTGACCTCACTTTCCTAGGAAACCCATGTAGTGGAATGTAATACGTGACTAAGAACTTGATCACTGAGTCTGCATCCTCATTATATCCCTGTTATAATTCAATCAATATTTAGAAACATGTCAACATTCATCAAACAGTATCTTATAGACATGGAGCAGGTTAACCTCTTAAGCCCTGAGCCTGTTTTTCAGGTTTCAGGCTCGAAAATGCCACTAACACAACAAAGACTATATCTTCACTTCTAAAAGGGGTAAATTAATAATCTTTTCTCTCAAAGAAAGGTTACATCTGTGAGTTGGATGTAGAAGTGTCAGAATCAATATAGATGTTTTTATTATTATTATTAAGTAAATTCAGATGGAACACAGTAAAAACATGTAAATTCTAATGTCCGCCTTTAAAAAATCCATTACTTATAGTGAAAACCACCCTTGAAAGATGGGCTAGTAGACTAAAAGATTTAGGAATCCAAACTATAACATATAATAAGTACCCTGTATCAAGATTGATGCAAAACAAGTGAAATGTGACCTTTTTAGAGAGGTTTAGAAAAATAAAGTCCAAGCGGACTCACCTCTGGGTAATTTGGGAACCATCAGTTCCATTTGAACTTTTTCACTGTAAAAATCATTTTATTACTTTGAATTATCACTATAGGTATTCATTACATCCAAATACAACTGTTATGAAAACAATAAAATAAAAAATAAATAAAACATCGGCCAACTCTGTTATCCTTGAGCCTCTGAATTAGCCCCGAGCGAAAAATGCTAACCTATTACTGCACCAAAAATCACTCCTAGCTCCCTTATTACTTATCCTAGCTGCACATCCAACACATTGTTTATGATCGTAAAGACACATAATCTAACGGTGCCCACCTCAACAGTGAAAAATACAAACTTGCGACGTTATCAACAAAAACGTACATCAAAACAAGTGATGTACGGATGATTGTGGTAGGCATGGTGACGGGGGTGTTGGTGCACGTCCAGGGGGAGGAGGTGGTTGACGTAGGCACGGTGAGGGAGACTGGGGAGGTGGTGCGCGTCTCTGCTTCTGTGATTTTGATGGCCGTCGTTGAGGAGCGGGGGTAAAGGACATGCTGCCAGCCCTGCGTATCGCCTTAGTTTGGTTATTGAACTCCAGGAAGGAATCGGCGCCAACCCTCTGTATCTCCTTCATGTGTTCAGTGATCTCCAGGAGGGTGGGCGAGGGTGAAAGGGTGAACGGAGAGTAGAGAGAGCTGTGGGGTGAAGGAAGAGTATCCTCAGAGGTGATAGGGGGGGGTGAAGGGCAGTCGAGACTCCTCCATTTGTCTCCCATAATCAAGACATTCCTCAGGCGGGTGCAATGATAGATTTTCAAGGTTTTCTGAGCGATGTGTTGTGTCTTTCTCTTGTTTTGATTCCTCTTGTTGCTTGTCCTTGGCAGAGGGAACAGATTGATGATGCAGGCAGTTGAATATGTTAGAGATAAACAATTTAAATCCTGACTTGTTCAGGCAAACTCCATTTGCCTTAAAAATATGTCTGCGGTCCCAGAAAAAGTTAAAGTTGTCAATAAAATGGACAGAATGGTCAGTACAGACAGTTGAAAGCCACGTGTTCAGTGCAAACAATCTGCTTCATCTCTCCACTCCTCTTCTGACTGGCGCTCGAAGGCCACTGATGAACACCTCTGCATTTAGAGAGCTGACAGTTTCCAACAGACATTTCAAGTCTTTTTTCAGCACTTCTGACTGTTGTTTCACAACATAATTTGTTCCAATGTGCAGTACCAAATTTGTTAGTCTGATGTTCAGCCCCAATATGCAGGATCTTCTCAGCCAAGTCAGAGACCTTATCCTTGGGAAAACAGAGTACTTTGGTGTTGTTCTTATTACACAGACTGTTTACATCTCTTACAGCAGAGTCACCCACAATCAGAGTTTCAGGCCCAGTCGTTAGCTTTCCCTCTAGCCTTTTACTTTTGGAGTAGCTATTGGTCCTTACCCTGCTGTGTGAAGAGGACAGGTTATCCAGGTCATCAGAAAGAGTTCTCCGGTTCTCAGTCAGCGGAGCGTATCTGTTCTGGATTGGCACACTTGGTGGTTTAGGAGGATTTTTTGTAGTTCTCCCTTTAGCAGCTGTCCACGGCTGTTTCCATGTATGAATAGGGGTTGAAGAGACGCTCTTCCTGGGTGATAACAATGCAGGCCAGCCGGTCGCATCACAGATTTCAGAGCGCTGGGCTCTGCCTGTTGTTCGTCCTCCCAAATCCCATGGAAATGATTTACTCTTCGGCCTTGCACCCAGAGAGTTCCAGGGAGGAAACTTACATTTCCCGGGAGATCTCGAGATTTGTCAAGGGTTGGGGGGGTTTAGGTTGCCATAAGGCTGTTGATGGTCTTATTATAGGCTACATCCATTGGTTGGTTTTGTGGCACATTTGTAACGCTGTGCCAACTTGGGCAAGCACGCAGGCAAACTTGAGCGCACACAGGGTGGAAAGGTGGGTTGAGCGATGGAGAGAAAGGGAGAGAGAGAGAGAGAGAGATTGAGCGAGGCAGAGAGCATGTGCAGCGGTCTGCTTGCGCACAGAGCAGGAGTTTGTGAGAGAGCCGGCTTGAGAGTAAATTTCTCTTCAAAATATAATTGATTGCCAGCCTCCCTTGTCCCTGGCTGGCTTGCTAGCTCGTTGGTAACGTAACTGATGTCTTCTAATGTGCCTGCATCTGGCGCTGATGTTGCCATATTCCTTTCATGAACCACTTCCTGATATCCATTGTTGCAGATAAATATAAATGATAATAGCCAAACTAACCAAGCAAGAGTAAACTGACAGGCTGCTTTGCCGCATCTCACTCAAAAACCCACACGACTCAACCCAGCAAAAGACCAGTCTCGCGCGCAGCCTTTCATTCAGAATTTCATTCAGAATTTCATAGCAAAATTAAAAAAATGCTATTAAACTAATCTTTCAACATAGTTTAAAACAAAAATATATATTAGGACAAAGCCCTACAAATAACAACAATAAACATAATCAGTGGCGGCTCCAGAGTATTTTTGTTGGGTAATCTCTGGTAGGGCTAACCCATACAGTGGTGGGGCTCAAGTCAGTATTTGCAATGTAATTACATACACGCTCCCCTTGACAGTGAAACGCCACGCGTGAGGTTTAGATTATTTCCCTGTCTCAATCCAAATTGAACTGTATGAAATAAAAAGGCACATTTGTCTTGTAGTAAATAAAAAGGACGACATGGAGCCAATCCTGCAATTTCCCCACAAGTGAAAGAGTTGACATGCTGAAAACCCAACCCCTGCAGGGGGGTCTGGCGGGATTCTCCCCCAGGAGATTTTTTGAAATACTAACATAAAATACACATTCTGGTACTCTCTTGAGAAGAAAAATAAATAAATCTATTACTACACGACATAGGCTATTTGAAAAAATGAATGCCATTTTAGTTTTTTGTTACTTTGTTCTGAAAGCTGAACCTGCTGCTCCTCACAGAGAGAATAGGGAAGAGGCTCTGTGAATTACTTCACATTGTGGATAAGGGTGGATAGCCCCCATTGTTCTGTGTGTCAAAATGAAAGACAGCCCACAGACCTATCAATCATCAAACCGTGGGGTCTTATTTCATTACGTGTTGATTTCTATCAACACGTAGTGTTGTATTGATGTATAGAGATGTACTACAGCAAAAGTATTCTCCGTCGGGACCTTCTGCAACAACACCACCCCGTTATCTTGATTCTGATTGGCCAGAAGACATTACCAAAGATGTTCTATTGAGAAGACGATCACTACAGGACAAAAGTTTTCAAACCGTTTCTAGTCTTCGGTATTTCCAGACAAGTGGCTACTGAAATCAATCTTACTTACTTACTGCTGTCTGTGCAATTTATTCCGCGCGAGTTGGCGGACTTTATTTTGCTTACTTTAAAATCATTTTTCATGGTGGGGTTAAGCCATTTCTTGGTATGGCTGTAGCCTATCCCAGTATACCCTGGCGCCGCCACTGAACATAATAATAAAACAATTCAAATGTTGTATTCAGCCCTGATTGAAACAGCGGGCCCAAATCCTGGATGAGCGGGCCCGGCCCCATGGGGCCCGCCCATGACGCCGGGTCTGGCGGTAACTACGCCAGCTGCCTCCAATCTGTTGATTAGTAGGCAGCAGGGTTCGCTGCAGAGGCCTGGTGGTTATGACTTTTCGGTTATTAAACCACAGACCTTGCGGCATTCCTCTGTCCGAGATACGCCACCTACACACGGTCACAATAAGCCCATGAGCGCCGTGGACAGCACTGCACACACCTCCACTCATCCCCTGAGTGTGTACACGCCTCATGATGACAGCCGGAGTGAAACGCAGCGTGTGGAGGCTTCCTCGCAGCCCTTTCGCCTCAAGGGCAGTGGCGGCGAGGGCAATGGCAGTATTCCGGGCTGAGTGGGCTGAGTGGCCCCAGCGGCAGCAGCGCCACGGCGTCAGGGCTCGCTGTAGAATTCTGCTGGTTTTAACCTATCGGTTAATAAACTGTAGAGCTCGCTAACGGCCCGTCCACACTACAGCGTCGACAGCGTCGACAGCTTCAATCTGCCCATTCACTTTGAATGGGGTGACGTCACGTTGCCTCGCTTTTTCGCCGAACTGAATTGTGGGTAGCATAGCGGTCCGTCTCCAGCCAATCAAATCCCGTTTAGGAAAATCTGACAGCTCAAGCTGTAGCCAATCAAACCGCGTCTAAGCTGGGAGAGATATCCCGCCGTTCATTTCTATATTTCAAAAAAAGTTGGAGGAGAAACTAATTATCGCTGTAGCAAATCACCCGGTTTTGTATGACCAGACCCTCTTCACCTACCGGGATACAAACCGGAGGAACTAGGCATGGAGGGAGGTGGCAGAGACAGTGGGTGAAACTGGTAGGTTTTCGCCTCTTTGGGGAGTTTATATATATATTGCTCCCATAAAATCCCCGGGGGTTTTTGCTTTGTATGTCGGGGGCGGGAGATTCATGTGATTGATTGTTGGTCGCGTTGCTTGAATAAAATCCCCAAGCTACAGACACGCCCAGAGGCGCGGGAAGGTATTTTGAGTGGGGGTGCTGAGGTGCTGGACTCCAGTGAACAATATTACGGGCACTATAGAGCACGCACAAAAGCACTCCCCACACGCAAACACACAGTACACCCGCGACTGTTACAATGAAGGCTCGATAATCAGCTCACGGCATATAGGCAGGGGTAAAGTGCTATTTTTTACGAGTGGGGAGCGGACCTCCCCCGGGAAGATTTTTTTTAAATATTGAAGTTAAAAGCATCAATCTGGTGCACTTTGAGAGCAACATTAAGAGATCTATGGATACATCTCTCAACACCCAGATGAAACACAACTGTAAGCAGATGTTCTTTTTCTTTATGGATAATTTACAAATCACTCC
This sequence comes from Pseudochaenichthys georgianus, assembly GCF_902827115.2. Classification (NCBI taxonomy): domain Eukaryota; kingdom Metazoa; phylum Chordata; class Actinopteri; order Perciformes; family Channichthyidae; genus Pseudochaenichthys; species Pseudochaenichthys georgianus. The sequence continues at coordinate 2,959,340 of NC_047521.1, read as the reverse complement.
CCTTTCAAACTGTATTCTTGTTTTACTGCCATATAGTATTTCATAACTGTTTTTCCTTTATTCTCTTATTTGTTTTATAACGATAGTGATCATATGAAGGTGTGCCGCGGAAATAATCTTTTGAATAATTTGTGACCAAACCCTTTGAGACCCACTGAGATAACTTAGACTAAAGTTAACTATCTAAACACTCAGAGAGTCCTTTAGCTCACCTGAGTCTCTCAGTCTGAGAGGAGAGGACTCTCCTCCAGCTTGTTGTGGAACAAACAGCTCCGTATGTCTGTTAGTGTAGCTAGCTAACCAGATGCTAACAACACGGTCCCTGCTGCTGGCACCGGTCCCTCTCTCTCTCTCCCTCTCTCCCTCTCTCTCTCCCTCTCTCACACACACTAAATGCGCTATTTCCGCACACACACAGAGCCGAGCTTGAATGACACAAGCACACTTTTATTTCCATGCAACTCTCTGATTGGTCTGGTGTCTTGCCTCTGTTGCATTCACTGAACACGGGAAATTACAGTTCTGTCGTCCTCTCTAGTGTCTTGATGAGGTTCACGTAAAGCATGGATAATGTATTATTATTATTATTATTATTATTGAGGTAGAATTGTCCGGTGCTACAGAAAAAACATTCGGGGCAGGCCAAAATATTATTTTACCAACAATGTGGAATTTATTGGCTACATATTACACAGATTATGCACAGCGGGAGCAGCAATAACCGTAAAATAATAATTCAGACAGGGGAGCTCCGCACCCCCTGCCTGCCGCTAGGGGGTGCTGCAGCGCCCTCAGCACCCCCCTTTCCGCGCCCATGCAGCTCCAAGCTTTTTTTGAAGCTGTAGTGTGGACGCTCCGTAAGTAAGCGGGCTGCCACTAATCTGTTGATTAAGTAGACAGCAGGGCTCGCTGCAGAAGCCTGCCGGTTTTAACCCCTGTTAATAACCTGCAGAGCTCGCAGCATTCCTCTGTCCGAGATACGCCTCGTACACACGGCCTTAATAAACCCATGAGCGCCGTTATAACGCTTCATGTGGCCAGCACTGCACACACCTCCATCCATCCCCTGAGCGTGTACGTGCCTCAGGATGAGAGTCGGAGTGAGACGCAGCGTGTGGAGGCCCCCGCGCAGCCCTTTCGGTCCAAGCTCACCTTGGGTTGCCTCACGGGCAGCGGCGGCAGGGGCTCTGGCGTGGCTCATCACCATGACGACCAAAAACACATCTCGAGCACGTGCGCCCGCTCTCAGAGGTTTTCTCAGAGTGGCAGCACGTGGGTCTGATGGACAGATGGATGAGCAAGCTGATCAGCAGAGGATACGTCCTGCAGTTCGCCTCTTCCCCCCCCCCCACAGTTCAATGGGATACAGGAAACACTCCTTTCCTCCCAGAAGCTATGTCTTGCGCTCCAATCCGAGCTGCTGGAACTCCTGTTGAAAGAGGATATTTCCAGGGTTCCTCAAAGGGAGGAAAATCAGGGGTTTTCACTCCCGTTATTTTTCTAATCCCGAAAAAGACTGGGGCAATGAGACATCCTCGATCTGTCAGTATTCCACATGCTGAAGATCAAACAGGTGCTGGAATGTGTTCACCAGGACGACTGGTTCACTTCCACCTGAAGGATGCATACTTCCACCTGAAGGATGCATACTTCCACGTACCCATCATCCCAAAACACAGGAAATTCCTGCGTTTTCCATTTCAGGGAATATCAGACCAGACAATCGTCTGCCGTTCGGATATTTCCTGGCTCCTCCCATTTTTGTGTAGAGAAGGCTGGAGCCGCAACACAGAGGAGGGATGAGAGTGTGGTTTTCTCTGGACGACCTGCTATTTGCTGGCTCGCTCCAGGGAGGAAGTCGCTTTACAGACGGTACATCTCGTATCGCATCTGTCAAAGCCTGGGTTTCATAAGAAATTGGAAGAAGAGCTGTCCTCTTCCCTCTCAGACAAATGTTTATCTGGAGTGGAATTAAACTCAGCCAGCAGCAGAGCGCGGCTCTCGCGGCGGCGAGTGGAGAAACTGACAGCTCTCCTCCGGCATGTACAGTGGCGCCTCCAGAAATGTTGCATAGGGGTGGCCAAATGGGGCCACTGAAAATCTTGGGGTGGCCCACCAAAACCAAGCATTTAATTGTTGTAAAAGTATAGACTAGATGAAAACAATGGAAAAGAGAATCACCTACTGATATACTTTGGTTTCTTATTTTACATTTTCTGATACTATTGATCTGAAGTGAATATAATACGGATAGTTAACATTTTACTTCAAACAACATTTAAAAGAACCTTGTTTTGTGTTATGTATACATGTGTTAGGTGATTTATTGTTTTGTTTTTTATATATGCTAGTTGTTCTTTCCTTTTAAAAAGACAAATATAGCTTAAGTTAAATAAGTTCCTTTATTGTAAGGCACAACATTTCCAGCATTCTCAACACATACAATACACAACAGCAACACAACATGTTCTTCAGTTATATTATGTCTCTCGATTATAAATAGTTTTAGACTGAACAAAGCCGTTTGTGTCACACTGGGATCAAAGATGATTGACATGACTTTATTAAATCAAGTTTTAAAACATGACTATTTTATTTCAACAGGACCCAAAAACACAAGGGGTATAACATGGTAAATGCATACTGTGATTGAACACAAAAACACCATCTATTATTGACCTTTATAGCAAATTCAAAACATTATAAATGACACAAAACACCACCTTTTAGTGTTAGACAGAAAATAGGTGAGACATATTTCTATTTTTTTTAGATTAGGCCACTGTGGTGAGAGTAATACATATAGCTTGTATTCCATTTGTTTTGGAATGTATATACTTTATAAACAAACTGGTTTCACTTTTACAAAACAGAGTTCCACATGTACTTTCTAGCATGTATGGCCATCTCCTCACTAGCCCTATGCTGCTGCATGACAAACGTTTCGGGACCAAATTAAGCACAGTGTTGGTGTGTTGCAACCCAGTCTCACGGCATTTCGTGTGATAGTAAAAAAAGACACGATTTCCCCATTTTTTTCGTGTCACACAGAACGACTTTAAAAGCAATGTAAATAATAACAAATACAAATACAGATTTCAGTATTCTGACACAGAACGATTTTTAGAAGCAATGCATTTGTATTGGTAATATGTTTCATGCCTGCGCCAAATTACAAGGAAAAAAAGATGACGACAAATACAGATTTCAGTATTCTGAGCCATTTCTTTTCCTCCGACATTATACCATTTAAAATAAAAGGGTTAGGCTAAGGGTAAGATATTGAGTAAGAACATGTTTTTATGAACCACACAGCTTCTGGTCTTCCAAGAAAAGAAAAATCATTCTGTGTGCCACAAAACAAATGCGAAAATCGTGTTTGTGAACACGAATCAATAGATTAAATGTATGCCGTGAGAATGGGTTGCAAATATTCTTAGCAAGATAGTTAACATTATTAGCTACCACAAACAACTACAATTATTTTCAAGGGAAATTAACTAATGTTAGCTAACTGGGGAACAAATTCAATTAAATGTAACGTTATCTAGATAACTCACTGCATGCAGTCTGTTGTTGAGGCCACACAAGATGGCTGCTTCCGCACGGAGCAGAAGAACACGTGCTAGAAAGGAAAAGGAGCCAATTAGCCAACAACTTTATTACTGTACATACACTTAAATAATTTCACTTGGGGAACAAATTCAATGAAACGTAGATAACTTACAGTCACGCGGTCTGTCGAGACCACACGGTCAAAACCCGCGGGGACTGATGGCTGCTTAGGTGACACTGAGATAGTGATAGAAAGGAAATTGGAAAAAAAACAGTTGTTAGCGAAGTCGGCTAACTATACCGATAAGGACCAACACCAGAACCTCTTAGCTAGCTAGCTGTCGAACTAACGTTAGACATGTGCAATACGTTGGTGTTTGTAATGACATAATAGTATGTAACATAGCTAATGTTATCTAATTTGACATCTGTGTGTAATTCGACAGCTAGCCAGCTAGCTAACTAACTGGCTAGCTAACTAGCCAGCTAGCTAACATTTAGCAAGCAGGTGCACGGCCAGTACAGACAAATATTCTTAGCAAGCTAGTAAACATTATTAGCTACCACACACACAACTGTAACATTATTTTCAAATTAAGTAATGTTGGATAACTGGGGAACAAATTAAATGTAACGTTATTTATCTAGATCACTCACTGACTGCAGTCTGTCGAGGGCGAGGCCAAGCGATCACACTTGCTGCAAGACAGACTGATGCTAGAAAAGTAAAAGGCGGCAATTATCGAACAACATTTTTACGGACACTAGAGCTTGTTAGCTCGCTGTCGAACTAACGATAGACATGTGCAATACATTGGTCTTCGTAATGATTACATATTATGTTACATATCTAACGTTAATTCGACATCCATATCTAATTCGACAGTTAGTTTAGCAAGCAAGCATTGACTGTATGGTCTGTGCACCTGCACCTGGTCAAATAGTAATAATTAGCAAGCTAGTAATGAAAACAATACATTTACAATTACGCTACCTACCACACACAACTGTATTTTCAAGCTAAATTAATGTAAGCTATCTGGGGAACAAATTATGAAACGTAGCGATAACTTACCGTCACGGACTGCGGTCTCTCGAGACTGAAGGTTGCATCAAAAAGATGGCGGAGATCTAAATAATTTCACGCACATCACGTAAAAGTACCCGGATTGAGAGAGCACACTATCCGTCATTAAATATGTTTAACACCATGATCCAACCCTGTACTATATAGTGTGTTAACAACAGGTGGTGTTAATCATGTTAAATGTAACACCAAAACCACAACACTTTACCCCGAAAAGCTCTAACACCAGGATTTTCACACTGGCGAATTTGCTGTGTATCCATTGTTATTCACATTTCCGTTTATGTCCATGTTATGATGTGAAATGATGTATGATGACTATTAGCCAATACTTTTTTTTAAATAGCACTGTTGGTTCTGATGTTTAGAATATAACCTTAGAGCGTAGATATGAAATAATAAAGATGTTGTACAAAACTTATTTTTGTAATGTGTCCATCGGTGTGACAGAATGTCCTGTGGTGCGACAAAAAGAAAAGTAAAGAAAATAGGCATTTTGGTTCTCAAATGCCTGAGAAAAGAGTTGAATAGAAAAAGAGTAATATAATCACTATGGATATGTAAAGATAGTTTTTAGTTCAATCAGGTTTCATACATATATTTTTATATAATGAAAATAACCAAAACTTTTATGAAAAGTCCCTATGTGTAGATGATTTAGTAGGGCAATAATATGATTGTAAATGTAAATGGATTACTATTGTTGTAGGGAAATATGTAAAACAAGTTGATAATGGTTGAGCATATATTTCTTCTCTGTCTGACCATCTCTGAATTAAATATAATCATTAAACATAATGTCACACCAGGAAACAATTATTAGGACTTCCGCACAGAAAAGTTCATATTATATCAAATAATTAAGGAAATAGATTGGGTCTCACAAAGTTTTGAGTTATTCACATATTAAGTAATACAGTGATATGTAATTTGAGTAACATTTCAGAAACAAATATAATTTGACTTTTGCTTTCAGTCCACGTCAACTACCCGACTGTCACTGCTTCCTGATCAGGGAGAGCATACGCCTCTGGCCATTTTGTGAAATAGTCTATGGCGGTGAGGACGTAGCGGTTACCCCTGTTTGACAGAGGTAGCGGCCCACCACATCAACTGCTACTCTCTCCATTGGGACCCCCACGGGAAACTGTTGCAGCGGAGCATGGGAACGACCCTTACGAGCCATACAAGGGTCACAACGGCGACAGAAGACTTCCACATCCCTCCGGCACTGCCTCCAGTAGCAGCCCTGGCGAAGGCGGCGGAGAGTCTTAGTGACGTCAAAGTGCCCAGAGCCTGCCGTTCCATGCATGGCCTTGAGTACAGCCTCTTGCAGACCCTTCGGGACCACCACCTGCCATCTCTTCTCCCCCGTTGCTGGCTCCTTCCACGCACACTGTAGTACGCCCTGACACCGACGCAGAGCCTCAAACTGAGACCACAGCCCCTTGGTTGCTTTGGAGAACACTGCCACTTCGTCCCACGGTGGCCGCTGCTGCGCCTCGACCCACTGCAGTACAGACTGTAGGTCTGCGTCCAGCTCTTGCTGTTGCTTCCACTCTGCCACGTCCACTGTCTGGAGCTCCCGGCAAATAACCTCTTCAACTTGTCGAGCTGCAGCACAGACGGTGTCCTCCTCAAGCAGCTCCTCTTCACGGGTCTCTCTCCTCTCACAGTAGTGGCATCCGCCGGCGGCACACGGGCGGCGGGAGAGAGCATCTGCATTTGTGTGACGCACCCCAGCCCGGTGCTCCACCATGAAGTTGAAAGCTTGGAGCTCTTCTAACCACCTGACGACCTGCCCTTCTGGCTCCTTGAATGTCATGAGCCACTGTAATGCAGAGTGATCACGCCTGGCCACACAGGTAGTATTTAAAGTGCCTGATGGACAGCACCACTGCCAAGAGTTCCCTGCGAGTGACGCAGTATCGTCGCTCTGCTTTGTTGAACGCCCGGCTGAAGTATGCCACCACCCGCTCCCCCTCTGGTGTAGTCTGGGGGAGCACTCCGTCTACACCCACGCCGCTAGCGTCTGTGTCCAGGGTGAATGGCAGACTGGGGTTGGCTGGGGCGAGAACCGGGGCCTCACTCAAGGCACGCCGAAGGCTGTCAAACGCTGCTTGACATGGCTCAGACCACAGGAAATCAAAATCACTGTCCTTCTGTAGCAGCTGGAACAGATGTGCAGAAGTGCAAGCAAAACCCCGTAAAAAACTTGCTGTAGTACGAGGCCAGGCCCAGGAAACTCTTCAGCTGCTTCTGGTTGCGAGGATTTGGCCAGCCTAACCGCCTGCACTTTCTCTTGCAGGGTGCCGATGCCTTCGCCCCCCACTTTGTGGCCCAGGAAAGTGACCTCTCTCTGCATGAAATGGCACTTACTGTATCTGGGTGTAGCTTCAAGCCAGCGGCTCTGATCCTTTCCAGCACCACTCTTAGAGATCAAATGAGCTGCCATTCACCAGGATGTCATCCAGGTAAACCAAGCACTGCTGGCGGGGGATACCAGACAGCACCCTGTCCATCAACCGCACAAAGGTGGCAGGGGCATTACAAAGCCCAAAACTGAGGACCTTGAACTGCCATAGCCCCCGGTCGGTGCAGAAAGCAGTTTTTGGTCTGGCCTCTGGGGCAAGAGGGACTTGGTAATACCCACTGCGGAGGTCCAAGGAAGAGAACCACGACGACCCTGAGACCAGGTCCAGGGACTCATCGATGCGGGGAAGGGGGTACGAATCCTTCTTGGTGACCCCGTTCACCGGCCTGTAAGGCAAGGCAAGGCAAGTTTATTTATATAGCACTTTTCAACACAAGGCAATTCAAAGTGCTTTACAAAAAATGAAAGACATTAAGAAAATGGCATTTAAAATCAGTCATTAAAAAGAAAAGCTAATAAAAAAATACATGGATAAAAGTTACAGTGCATTCTAAGATATGAATAGTTCAATTAAACATTAAAAGCAAAAGTACATGGATAAAAGTTACAGTGCAGTCTAAGATATGAATAGTTCAATTAAAAGCAGCGACAAAAAGAAAAGTCTTCTTGCTGGATTTAAAAGTAGTCAGAGTTGCAGCGGACCTGCAGGTTTCTGGGAGTTTGTTCCAGATATTTGGAGCATAATAACTGAACTCTGCTTCTCCATGTTTAGTTCTGACTCTGGGGACAGAAAGCTGACCAGTCCCTGAAGACCTGAGAGATCTGGATGGTTCATAATTTAGCAGGAGGTCAGAAATGTATTTTGGGCCTAAACCATTCAGTGCTTTATAAACCAGCAGCAGTATTTTGAAATCTATTCTTTGACACACAGGAAGCCAGTGTAAAGACTTCAGAACTGGAGTGATGTGATCCACTTTCTTAGTGTTAGTGAGGACTCGAGCAGCGGTGTTCTGAATCAGCTGCAGCTTCCTAATAGATTTTTTAGTGAGACCTGTGAAGACACCATTACAGTAGTCGAGTCTACTGAAGATAAAAGCATGGACACGTTTTTCCAAATCCTGCTGTGACATTAGTCTTTTAATCCTAGATATGAAGCTTAGCGCAAGTTCAGACAGGAAGACCTATCACTCCGTATTGCTCGTCATGGCAATACTCGCTCCCTGCACTAAAAGACAGGGAGCGCCACTCCTCAGCTAACCTATCACTCCCCTCCATTTACAAGCCTAATGATCGCACCTGTTAATCCCTCTATATATGCTCTCCCCTTTCCTATCAGCTGTCTTCCAGGTGTCAACGCGCAAGCAGCAACAGGGCTTCTTCCCAGCTCCAGGCATTATTCATCAGCTCCGCAGTCTGGCGGATTAAGCTACAGGCGGCGTTCCCCAGTCGGCTAGCGGTTCCAGCCGGCCGCCCCGCAAACCCGGACGCGGGAGGAAAAGACAAGGAAATCGGGCTCCACGGAAGTTCCTCCGGCTTAATGGAAACGGGCTACTTCACCCAAACAACTGACGCACGCCTTCAGTCTCTCAAGAGGGCATCACTGGCTCAAATGCGGCGCTTCTGGCTTCACGCGGAACGGGTCCTCATCGTATGCGAAGCTTTACCCATTCTAGCTTCAACCACAACCCCTCCTGCAGGCAGGCAGGGCTCAAGCTACATCCCATTGAAGCTACTTCCTCCTGCGCCTCACCCTAAAACAGGCGTCAGGGTAGCGCTGGCAAGAGGCAGTTGCAGCAAATTCACGAGATGTTTCGTTATATTGTCATGATGTATTTTCGATCAGACGAGATCTCTCTCCCCGGTCTGCGTGCGAGGGGGCGGGGCAGTTTACACACACGCAGCTGCTACATGCAGCGGAGCACACTGCGGAGGTGGCGGAGAGAACGCGCTCCGAGGTGTGGTTAAACTTTACCCGTCTCGACGTGGAGAATGCTCGTTGCCAAAAGTGCAATAAGAGTTTAGCAATTTGTCTAAACATTTATCAAAAGTGCAGCACATTCAGACAGAGGAATGCACCGTTTTCGACTGTCTAGCAGCTCTGTAGCTCCATCCACGAGTAACGTTTCCACGTCAGGTGTCATGTTAGGAAATTAGAGGTAACTGAGTATTTATTTTGTTAAAAAAAAAAAAGAACAGCTGTGGGGAGCAGGGCCACACCTCCCCTTTCTGCCCTTCAGTGCCTCTCGCCGGGCCTAGAGTCTTTCCCACGCTGTTTTCCGGGAATAATAGTCAAAGCCGTCAGGTGCAGCATAGGCAAGACGAGAAGATTTGTCATAACTTTAACGAAAACGTCTGCTCCCACCCATATTGTACATTCCTCCACATCTGCAGTTCTGCAAGGACGCTCATCCGAGGTCTGTATGCCCCAGGCGCAACCGCAGCTTTGCCAGTACCTCGCGCCAGGAACCACCTGGCAAATAATCTTTCGAACCACCCCCCCCTACCCCCATTAACGCCACACATTAGCAGCGGCCGTATCTACTAACTCAGACACTCAATGAGTCTTCTTTTTTTTGTTTTTTATTCACGGATGCTGCCCATCCGTGGTTTTGGGGGGTTTCTTTCAGGGAGAAAGAGAAGTTCACGTAAGATGATAGACAGTCTAATCACCCAATCAAGTGCATCAATGTCTCATCGTGGCGTAATTAAACTGCTAATTAAGCTAGTCCCATATCATGGGTCATGTTTCAGTATTTACCTAAGCATACATAATGTTATGCCGCGCATATTGCACTCATTTATATTGGTTTCACATGGCTTACGATAAGCCAGGGTATAACATTCATGTATCATTGTACTCAAGCTAACAGCTGCATTACATTGTCTACATCTCCCTCTTCGCCCGGACATCGACTCGTGCCGGCAATCCAAGATCTCTCCAGTTTACCTATGGTAAACATGCATATAACTGGTGGTGGTGTCTTAATAGCATTTCAGGGCTTCGTCCAGGATAGGTGCAGCAACCCTGCCGCAATCAAGGTAATTATTCCTCATCCCTACAACAACCAGACGGCCATCCAAGATCTCTCTTACCTGGTATTTATGCATTTTAGTGGTAGTGTTCATCTGTGTATGTTTAACCCTGCATCGCAGGTCATCGATCATCGTGTCAGCAATGTTTAGTGGTAGTGTTCACGTAAGCCCGGCGCTGATTCTGGCCGTCGACTTCCGGGTCAGCATCTTATGATGTACAGTAAGCCCGGCAGCGATTCCGGCCGTTGTTTAGTGGTAGTACGTAAGCCCGGCACTGATTCCGGCCGTCGGCTCTCGGGTCAAGCATTTTATGATGTACAGTAAGCCCGGCAGCGATTCCGGCCGTTGTTTAGTGGTAGTATGTAAGCCCGGCACTGATTCCGGCCGTCGGCTCTCGGGTCAAGCATCTTATGATGTACAGTAAGCCCGGCAGCGATTCCGGCCGTTGTTTAGTGGTAGTGTTCTCGTAAGTCCGGCGCTGATTCCGGCCGTCGACCTTTGGGTCAGCATCTTATGATGTACAGTAAGCCCGGCAGTGATTCCGGCCGATTGTTTAATCCACATGTTAATCTCTCATTTCATCCATAGATCACCGCAGTCAGCCCACAAGACGTTCCGGAACCTCTGCCCAGGAGCCAGCGCTCAACCCGTCAGGATTCCTCCCCTGCATCTCCTCTCTCTCTCTTAAATAGAAGCCCCCTAGAAAGGCACCTTGAATCAGCCAGGTTTTTTATGAGGAAGGGCTTAGCCGCGTCCACCCTCAAAACATATGATTTCGCTTGGAGAACGTTTGCGACGTTTTGCTTTTCCGTAGGCATCACACTTAAACCTGTTCTCATCTCCACCGTGTGTGCCTTCATGTGCTACTGCGCCACTGATCGCCACCTCAAACCCCAATACATCCGGGGCCTCTTAGCAGGAGTTCAGTTTAACGTTCGCTGTTCCGATCCCGGCTTTCCCAGCCTGTTCGCAAACCAGTCAGTCAAACTCATCCTCAAAGGTCTCATTAAAACTTTTCCCCCCGTCTTAGGCCGGAGACGCCCTATTACACTCTCCACTTTACGCCTCATGCTCTCCAAACTTAGAAGTGGGTTATTCTCCCCTTATATCGATGCGCTACTCGATGCTCTATTTCTCCTAGCTTTTTATGCCTTTCTCAGACCAGGCGAATTTACCACAGCTTCCCTTACTTTCGATTCCAATCGAGACGTCAGCTTTTCTGACATATCCTTTCATGCTAGCCACTTTAGCTTATATCTTAAACACTCCAAATGCGGCGGCGCCTGCTCCGTCATCGCCGCCCGCATCGACTCCCAGTTCTGCCCTTATAAGGCCATGATCAAATTCCTACAGCTTAGACCTACCTCTAATCCTCTCTCGCCATTATTCCTTATCTCAGGGAATTTTCCTTTAACTCAACAACAGTTCAATGTCTATTTAAAACAAGTCCTCATTAAATCCGGGTTATCACCCCTTCTATACACGGGGCACTCCTTTAGAATAGGCGCAGCTACTTCCGCTGCTAATCAAGGTGTCTCATCCTCATCCCTGCAACAACTCGGACGGTGGTCCTCCTCCGCTTTCTCATCCTACATTCGCCCTGACCTCAATGCCGTGCTGGCTATCCAAAGGTCTCTTGAACCTTAACAAATTGGTACGTATGCATATAACTGGTGGTGGTTCTTAGCATGTCAGCACGTATGTCACCCCGCGGCTCATGTTTATTTCTGCATATCTAACCCTGTATGTCCAGGCTGTAAAACCTCTGGGTCTGTATAAATGTGTCCCTGCTAAGGCAGGTTGCCCCGCACGTTCGGGAAGCCCTGCACGTTCCGGGCGCCCCGCACGTCGGGTCGCCCGGTGCGTCCGGGATGCCCCGTTCGCCCGGGATGCCCCGTACGTCCGGGACGCCCTGTATGTCCGGGATGCCCTGTATGTCCAGGATGCCCCGTTCGCCCGGGATGCCCCGTACGTCCGGGACGCCCTGTACGTCTAGGATGCCCCGTATGTCCGGGAAGCCCTGTATGTCCAGGAAGGATGCCCGGGAGGCATCAGTCGTTTAAATTCTCACATGTATTAACCTCTCCTTTCCATCCATAGATTTCCACTGCATCCCACAAGGTAAGATTCTTCACATTCAGTACTTCATACTTCATTCTTTTGGGGGTTCATCGGAAACGGTTCTTCCCTTCCCGATTGACATCCTACAAAACCTGGGCCTAATTGCCAAAACACCATTTCATTCACTTGTTATAAACTGTCATCATTATGTTTCATTTATATAATGTGACCGATAATAAATATGTATTCCATACATCACGTCTCTCCTGATTGAAATGAAGCTTAGCGCAAGTTCAGACAGGAAGACCTATCACTCCGTATTGCTCGTCATGGCAATACTCGCTCCCTGCACTAAAAGACAGGGAGCGCCTCTCCTCAGCTAACCTATCACTCCCCTCCATTTACAAGCCTAATGATCGCACCTGTTAATCCCTCTATATATGCTCTCCCCTTTCCTATCAGCTGTCTTCCAGGTGTCAACGCGCAACCCTCCTCCACCCCTTCGCCTCCTGCTTTCAACTCAGGGCCAAGCTTAACCTTCTCCCTTCCAACCGGACCAAACCACTTATCACCACCACCAGTGTCTAGACCCAGGGGGGTTCATCGGAAACGGTTCTTCCCTTCCCGATTGATATCCTACAAAACCTGGGCCTAATCGCCAAAACACCATTTCATTCACTTGTTATAAACTGTCATCATTATGTTTCATTTATATAATGTGACCGATAATAAATATGTATTCCATACATCACGTCTCTCCTGATTGAAATATTCTTTAGGTGATAGTAGGCTGATTTAGTAACTGTTTTAATGTGACTGTTGAAACTCAGGTCAGAGTCCATGACTACAACTAGATCTCTGGCTTTATCTGTTGTTTTGAACATTGCAGACTGAAGCTCAGCGCTAACTTTTATACGTTCTGACTTGGCTCCAAAAGCCAGTACCTCAGTTTTATCTTTGTTTAATTGGAGAAAGTTCTGACACATCCAGACATTGATTTGTTCAATGCACTTACTCAGTGTTTGAATTGGAGCATAGTCTCCTGGTGAAATTATTACGTAAATGTGTGTGTCATCTGCATAGCTATGATAACTTATTTTGTTGTTCTTCATTATCTGAGCCAGTGGTAGCATGTAGATGTTAAAGAGAAGAGGCCCCAAGATGGAGCCTTGAGGAACCCCACATGTCATATTTGTCAACTCAGATGTGTATTTACCTATAGAAACAAAGTTGTTTCTATCCTTTAAGTAGGATTCAAACCAATTTAGAACTGTTTCCGAAAGTCCCACCCAGTTTTCCAGTCGGTCTAGTAATATGCTGTGGTCAACAGTGTCAAATGCAGCACTGAGATCTAATAATACTAACACTGAAGTTCTGCCACTGTCTGTGTTTAAGTGGATGTCATTAAAGACCTTGACAAGAGTAGTCTCAGTGCTGTGGTTTGGACGAAAGCCTGACTGGAACACATCGAAACAGTTATTTAAATGCAAGAAATTACTCAACTGTTGAAAAACAACTTTTTCAATGATTTTACCTAGAAATGGCAGGTTTGATATGGGCCTGTAATTGTTCATTACTGAAGCATCTAGATTATTCTTTTTTAAGAGTGGTTTAATGACTGCAGTTTTCAGGGCCTGTGGAAAAATACCTGAGTGAAGAGATTTGTTTACTATATGAAGTAGATCTGAAGCCATGCAAGGCAAAACATCTTTGAAAAGTCCTGTTGGAATAATATCAAGGCAGCAGGTGGAGGATTTCAGAAGTTGTATAATGTCCTCTAGGTTTTTATCATTAATCTGATGGAATTGTGTAATGGTGTTTGAATTGATGTTAAGTGGACACACAGAGACAACACATTTGCTGTTCCTGATGCAGAGGCACTGACTGCTTGTCTGATTTTCTGAATTTTGTCAGTGAAAAAGGCGGCAAAATCATTGAAATTTGAATTGATTGAAATTCAGAGGCTACTGACACTGGGGGGTTAGTTAGTCTGTCGACGGTAGCAAACAAGGCACGTGCGTTGTTTTTGTTTTTGGTAATGATGTCAGAGAAGAACGATTGTCGTGCGTTTTTCAATTCCAAATTATAAAGGCCAAGTCTCTCTTTATAGATTTCAAAGTGAACCTGAAGATTTGTTTTTCTCCACCTGCGTTCAGCTTTTCTACATTCTCTTTTTTCTGTTCTCTGTAGTCTGAGCACAGCCGCCAGCCACCTGTCTTCTTTGGTACCATGACTACAGGTGCTGCCGTCGGAGGGCTCGATGATGTCTGCCTGCAGCATGCTCTGCACTTTCTCGTCACAAGCCTGCTGACGAGCCAGGGGAAGTCGGCGAGGACGACACTTGATGGGGCACGAGTCCCCTGTATCAATCTCGTGTTCTACCAGATGAGTTCGGCCCACCTCCTCCTCACTCATGGCGAAACTGCCCTGGAACTCTAGCAGCAGCTGCCACAATTGCTTTTGCTGCTCTGGATTAAGGCCACCACAGTTCTTCCTCCACACCTCCAATACTGCAGACTGAGCCTCTTCCACCCCAGTCTGGGGTAACTGGGGGGGACTGTGGTCGGGTGGCACAGGCCGGGGGTGACAGGTGTGGAGTTGTCCTGAGTGGGCGTCACCGGGAAAAAATCTAACATTTATCTAACAGCTACGTTTCCCACAGATCTTATTTGGAGCTATTTTCTAAAATCCTATGGAGAAATCTCATTGCTTTTTTGTGGAGGGAAGCCATGCGCAGCTTACTTCCGGGTTTTAGGATGCGTCACTGCAGCTCTCTCGTCTCCTCTTCACACACCACACTTTTCGCGGCACACGTACTTACAGCCAATCAGCTCTGAATTATGTGAGATGACGTATGGTGGGGATGGCAGCTCAGTGCCCCTATGGTCATTATTGTTTTGCCACACACATTAAATAGGAAAATATTGCTGCGCAGTGTAGTTGTTACAGTCACCATTCAGTTAGACCAGGGTTCTG
Organism: Pseudochaenichthys georgianus; assembly: GCF_902827115.2. Lineage (NCBI taxonomy): Eukaryota > Metazoa > Chordata > Actinopteri > Perciformes > Channichthyidae > Pseudochaenichthys > Pseudochaenichthys georgianus. The sequence continues at coordinate 2,944,254 of NC_047521.1, read as the reverse complement.
CAACCTTTTTGACCAAAATAGCCATTTTGTTCCTTTTTCCCCAAAATTGTTTGTCTGGTGCCGCAAAACATATTTCATAGCTTGATAGCTTATAAAGTTGTATTTATTGTTATATCAGACAAAAACTACAGTTGTTTGCATTTATTAGGCTCTTTATTACATTATATAAAACTGTTAACCTTTAATAAGAAACAAATAACTCTAAAAATAATACACAGGCCTACTTTAAAATAAATTCAATCCAATCCAATCCACTTTATTTATATAGCACAGTTTAAAAACAGAGGGTTTGCCAAAGTGCTTCACAATGAACATAACATTATAATAAAATATAATATTACATGAATAGATAAAAAAGGACACATAAGAATAAATACAAGGCACATTATGGACAGACAGTAAAAGCATACAAATAGGTATGACATAGCTCAGACTGACTGGTAAGCGAGGGAAAATAACTTAATAACTTAAACACAGCACTTGGGGAGTCCTCTGCACAGTTGAAGGAAAAAATTGGGCCCACTTTGAAATATATAAAACATATAGCTGCACCCTAAAAAGAGTTGAAGGTAGGGTAGGTAAGAATGGAGAAACGAGCTCGAGTGCGCTAGAATTTGAAATTACACAACCGGGAAAAATCTGCCTCTTCCTTCAGACTTCCTCACAGAGCCCCTCCTCCAACACACGAACGCGCACATGTCCAATGAGGGCACGAGATAAGTTTGTGCACAGATGGAAGGCTGACAGGCAGGTAGGCCATCCAGTTATTTTAGCCGGGCCGGCTAAAATGATTGGTCGTGCTTTTTAAAGTGCTACAGCTTCCAGAGATAAAAAATGTTACGTATTTATTGTCAAATGTAATATATTCATTGCTATCGGGACATTAAGAGCATTCCATGGAATATAACGAAAAGTGTTTTCTAAAATAAATTACATACCCCATTGAATTATGACTGAAGATCGCCAGCTGTCTTCCTCTCCCGTGTTGTTCCTCGATACGTAAAGGCTGCATCAACTTTTACAACTTCTCTCTACATATCAGACATACCGGTAAACCAGCATCGTTTGCTGTGAAAGCAGATAACTCTGTCCACGCAGAATTAAACCCTCTGTGTTCCTCCGGTACTTTTCTTTGATTTATCCATAGTTCGCTCATCGAGCCGGGGGTCAGGTTATTCGCCTGCAAGGAAAGGCAATAGTGCGGGACCGTAGCAGGATGTGATGGATATTTGAGTTGACCTCATTAAAACCGTTTTGTTTTTTATTTATGTGTCACAGTATCACCTCAAAATACAAGATACGAAACATTTTCAACCATGCAAGAAAATCTAAATAGTCCTACAAATACTTTTATTTTATTTCCTTCTTATTTTTGTCTAAGCTCAAGGAAGCCAGAGCAGAAACGCAAAATCCCAGGAACTAAACGAGAAAAGTACGGGGAAAAGTCCTCCGGTGTAAAAGCGCCTATTGATTCAGTAATTCACACATAGCACAGCATTTTGTTGTAGTTGTCTAAACCACTTTGATTAATTTTACTGTAATTTTTGTTTTCAGAGAGTACTGGAAATGGATGCTGATGTCATCAGACATGAATTAATTTGTTTTGACGAGGCTGGCGTCAACCTCACAAAGACCAGGAGAAGGGGTAGAAACATTATTGGTCACAGAGTCATCATAGATGTCCCTGGCCAACGTGGTGGAAACATCACAATGTGTGCTGCTATCACACAAAATGGTGTCCTCCACCGCCATGCCCACCTTGGTCCATATACCACAGCCCACATTCTAACATTTCTGGACAGACTGCACCACATTTTGACCCAGGCAGACCATGTTCATCATGCAGAGCAGCCTAGATATGTTGTGGTATGGGACAATGTCAGCTTCCATTGTGCTGTCTTAGTCCAAAACTGGTTTGTTGAGCACCAACAATTCCGCCTACAATATCTTCCACCCTACTCTCCATTTCTCAATCCAATTGAAGAGTTCTTCTCGGCATGGCGGTGGAAGGTGAATGACTGTCGGCCCTATGAGCGCATGCCTCTTCTGCAGGCAATGGAGGAGGCATATGATGACGTGAATGTGAATGCTATCCAGGGCTGGATACGTCACTCAAGACGCTTCTTCACTCGCTGTTTAGCCAGGGAAAACATCGCCTGTGATGTGGATGAGGTGCTGTGGCCAGACCCTGCTAGGCGGCGAGATGCAGCCTAAGCATTTTTTCCTTTCCTTTGTTTTTTGCTCAAAATATTTTCTGTATGACAAAATGGACCAAGAGTCTCTTTAAATAAAGCTGATGATGATGATGTATATTTTTGTACTCTAAGTTTTCTTTCTATCTACTGTATTTGACAGAAGCATCATTTTTGTTTTCTGATAGTTGTTAGTTTTTTCACTTTCACTATGTGCTGAGATGCATGTTGCACAATGTTATTTTTTGAATAAAATGTGATTTTATTCAACAACTCATTTGTATTTCTTCATTTACTGTATTTATGTATACTCAAGCAATCTTTCTCTGAAGAAACCTCTATGTACAGAGCCCATAAAAGTGCTTTAGATTTTGCTCAGCAGTGTGTAGTTGGGTGGTCAAACAATCTAGTATTATGAATGAAGTGTGTTATATTTGGTGCGTGTTTATGTAGTTTTGAGTGCAGTTCTTAATTTAGCTGGAGAAATTAGGTGTTTTGCACTTTGGGTGTATGGTTTTGTGAATTGTGTTTAGTGTTCTGAGAAACTGAGCAATTTAAAAAAATATGTGTTAGCAATCGAGAAAAACTGTATTTGCAGCGTAACGGTTAAAGCTGTCTTTTCCATTTACTGTATCCAATAGAGAGCATACTTTTGGTTCATACATATGCAACTGTGTTTTCTATGCATACATTTTGTTGTGGAGAGAAATATAAATGTTTTGTTTCAACAGAATATTGGTGTTTCTGCACATTTTTCTGTAGTGCATAATTTTCTACATACAGAAAAAAGCCCATAAAAGTAAGTGTGCTGGACCTCCGATTTACACATGAGGCGGTAAGCAGCAAAAAAGAGGAGCTCCCGGCCGAATAAGTTAAAAAAGGAAGAAAACCCCTTTAAATGCAATTCGAAGTTGGAAGAATAGGTCATGAGCAAATCACTAAGTAAGAAAGGAATGGAGAAAAAGACGAAAGTTGAAAAACAGTCGGGAAAGATGCAGGTCCAGACGGAACACAGACAGCAGCTAACGGCTAACGAAACTAAAGCTAGCAACGACGAGCAACCTAGCTGGGTGTCGGCGCTGCAAACTAGCTTAGATGCTGAAGAAAACTGTGATGCTCCTCTTGCTTCCAGGAAAGAAACTTAAAATAACGAGACTAATGGAGTCTCTGAAAAGGTTCAAATGGGTACTTTAATTAAAGGAGACCTATCATGCTATATTTAAATGATATAGTGTATGACCATACCTATATAAGGTATATTTATACATTTTATTTTTCAAAATACTAAACAGATCATTTTTTAGACATGCCTCGTTTCGCTCATTTTCGCTCTATTCCAAGCCCGTCTTTGAAAATTCTGAGCAGCAGCTGACCACGCCCCCCTGCAGAAGAGCAGGCATGAGCCGGCGAGAGTCACGTTACCATGCTTGCTGTGATTACGAGTGTGGAATAAACATGTCATCTCAGAGCAAAGCATGTGTTCAAGCATATTATCAATTTGATCCAGAAACTGACCCTGAAGCAGCGGAGGTTTTGGTGGAGGTGCAAACATCTCGGTTGCAGCAGGACGTTTCTGAATGGTTAGCTGACAAGCTGTTGTCCCTATTTATTTTACTCTGTTACGATGCTTGCTCCTTATTCCGTTCATATTTTGGCTAATTAGCAAGAATGCAATGTGTACAGTTTGTAACGCAAAAACAGCGATATATATATATATATATATATATATTTATAAAGGGAGACATTCATATTTTCAGCATATATACAATGGCCTCATTGCGTTTATTAATAGTTTACAGTCCTTTTCTTCCAACATCGTGCAATAACCGTTGGAAAGTTGAATAACTTAGGATGATAAAAAGTATAACTCCAACAACACCTCAGTTGTCAGCAATGTGTGTAGTTTCATGTGTTTTTAAAAGCTCAGTTATTGACTTCTTTGTGCAAATTGCGCCACGATGCCTTCTGAACGGAGAATGTGTGCTGCATGGAGATACCACAGGTAACATTTTTGACAGCTTTACTAAGTTGTCTGTTTAAATACATTTTTCACATGTCATTCAATATATGTTTATCACAATGTGTCAAGACGGATGCAGTAACTTGAGGACTCTGTAACCTGTATGGTGGAACCATCCTGGATTGGAGCCTGTGTGCCTAAATGTGTTCTCCCTGCAGAATGAGCTGAACATGGTGGACTACAGTTGAGACAAATAGAGCAGTGAGTGGTTTGTTTGTTTTGACTAAAATTGTAAAACGAATGCTAATATTGTTCATGGAAATAAATACTGGTGTATATGGCTTTATGCAATCTTTCATTCTGTCATTGTACATGTACTATTATATTATATACTACACAGCAATGGCATAACACACCCATGTGTACAACAAAAAGGTCCACAACCTTATGCTTTTGAAATCAGAATATTCTTTACCCATCCAAACATGAATAACATGAATAATCACGACACATTTTGATAGTTTTACAGAAGCTTTGTGAGCTGGTGCTGGGGCTTCCTTGGACGCAGGATCAGAGTGGTGATTCCGGCCTGCGTTGTCCTCAGGATACGCAGGGAGTTTCCTGATCCGTGAAATGTCGATGTTGGGTTCAGACAGCAGCCAAATTGAACCGTGTAGCATACCCGGCGATGACCTCCTCCCTGTCAGGTCGCTCATAATGGTGCAGGATCCACAAAGACTTGGTCGAAGATGAGGTCCATCAAGTTGGCCACGTTGGGCTGTGCAATGGTAAAAAAAAGCACAACAAAAAATGTGGTTTAGATTAGTATATGCATGTAAAAAACTGAAACTTCTTTCTAATTTTTTTATTTTATATTTGTAAATAGTTGTATAATAAATATTTTAAACACTTACGGAATGTGGAGTCAGTCTTTACTGGTTTTGCTCTGCATTCTCCCTTCCTGGCCTTTGGGAACTGCAGTTTATACAGAGGGTTTCCAGTGGATGTAGTGGCGTGTGCACGCTCAGCGTTTCTGCCAGGTACAGTCTTTCATTTCCGCTATGATAAAAAAAAATGTAAATAATAGCAAAGGATGTACAAATTGTCACTAATTAGTAAGTATGTGAGGTGCTGGCCTGTAAAGAAGAACACATAGTTAGAACAAAATCATCTCAACTTAGTATTCAGGATGAGAAAATACTATTTGGATAAATATAGTCTGAAATCCCAAAAGATGGGGCTAAAACTCTATTTAGCAAAGCTCTTTGCTTAGCCTTTTCCAATCCGAGTTAGTTTTGAACCGTAACGTGCATGCTGTGTTTCTGACTCAATGCAGGTGATGTGTTGGAGAGGGGCTGAGCTCAGTAGACTGACTGTAATGAGTGCTAGCCACTAATTAGCCTGTTGCTAGAGGTAAGGCCTTGTCAACAACAACAGACCAACGGGGCTTTAGCTCAGTTTTACTCGTGGTGTGTGTCCCCCCTCGCATACATACAGTGTTGTATCCTAACACACCCCCATTTATATTCATGTGCGCAAACAAGTAAACACACAAAAGCTTTTACATATAACGCTGCAAAACATGGCATGTCTCATTAGCGTAGCGTAGCGTAGCGTAGCTTACAGATCGATGATATCTGATCGTTCTTACAGACTACAATCACAAAAGCTTTTACATATAACGCTGGAAAAAACGGCACTTGCCTACAGAAGATTACGTTTGTTATTATAACTTACTCAATATGATTTTAGAGGATACAAAATACTAATAAATAGGAGAATAAATACTTGTGTTATCGCCTAGGTCGTGGCTGTACAGCCTTCACACAGATCGCCATTACGGCAGTATGTCTGAACATGTTAGCAAATGCCTGATAATTCAAATAAAAGACAAAGCAAAGACTGCGGAGCGTACAAAATAAAATGCTACAAAAATATATAAACACCTAACCGATTACTATTTGGGTTTGAGGCGACATTGATACGACGAAGCTACATGCTACAAGCTAGAGATAGCTTTATCAGGAAAAACACCACTAAATAAAAACTTACAGATTCAAAATTGGATGTGTCCTCACTGGCCTGGTCCCGGATGGTTGGTATTGATCCCGGGTTTAGCATTAGTTTGGAGGCATATCCCTGTCCCGAGTCTTGCAGCCAACAACAGCACAACGTTTAACTGGCTTAGACATCCTGGCAAGAGCAGGCAAAAACACAGATGTGGGTTGATTTAGCCTGCCGATAGCCTATATGCGAATGAGAGGTTTGGCAATGCACGTGGCCGTGGCTCATTCCCCTGATAGGTGGAGAGTTGACCAATAAGCGGAGCACGTCTTTGTGACGTAGAAAAGTATTGAGATCTGGATCCGTTTTTTTCAGATCCGTTGCAGCCCCTTTTTTAGAGATTTGGCGAAGGAGGAAAATAGAGAGGGTTGTGTTTTCTGACACTTGGTGAGTTCCCTGGAACACCGGGGACACATATTCATGTATAAAGGTGCATTTTGCATGATAGGTCCCCTTTAAGTAACGTGGTAATAGAACAAGCAGAAGGTAATGAAGAGACAAAAGCCGGCGTTGTCTCTGATGTGGCTGCAGTGAAGGAGAGAGCAAGCTGTGCTCAGCCGTCTGGTTTTATCCTCTTCCGTGCTGTGAAGGAGGGGGCCGCCCGCCTCAGTCTTCAATGTCCGACATCGCGTTAAACAGAGGATTTCGACATTTTACATTCATTGCTTACTTTCACACGCCTTTTCTTCTCCTTATCTCTTTCATGGCTTTTTATTTAAAAAAATGTACCCGGATGTCGTCATATGCTACCCCATAGACATATAAAGAGTAGACGCCGCATTGGCTGCTGGGGCGCAAGAAATACGGCCGCCATCTTGGACCGGTCATCCTACCCATATTGTACAGACATTCTACCCAGAGACAGCAGAGGTTTCAAGATGCCAGAGCACTGTGCAGCATATTGCTGTGCAAATCGGCGGACGATTGCGAACAGGGGTCGGGGGATTACTTTTCACAAGTAAGATTCAACATTATAATTGGTTGTATTTTGTAAATATAATATTATTGTACTGTATTGATGTCCGCCAGCGAAATCGTAGCCAGCAAACATTATGTTCATGGCCAACTGAGACTTTATAAATCGCTGCTGTAACAAGTGAATTTCCCCGTTGTGGGATGAATAAAGTAAAATCTAATCTAATCTATCTAGGAAGAAGAAGGAAGAAAATAAGCTTGACCTCCTTAAAATGTTTTTGTGTTGACTCTCAAATCTCCCGTTTTTATTTTGAAGGTTTCCCAAAGACAAAGATATGAGGAAGAAGTGGGAAGTTGCTTTGAGGAGGGACGGGTTCACTGCAAGCGAGTCATCCGTGATTTGCAGTGAGCATTTTAAGCAGGACGAGTTTGACAGGACAGGACAGATTGTCCGACTCAGAGATGGTGTTATTCCCTCCATCTTCAGCTTCCCGGTTCACCTCCAAAGAGTAGGTGTATCATCATACGGTTATTAGCATTCATAAATGTAAATATTCTATTATCAATAACGTGTGTGTGTGTGTGTGTGTGTGTGTGTGTGTGTGTGTGTGTGTGTGTGTGTGTGTGTGTGTGTGTGTGTGTGTGTGTGTGTGTGTGTGTGTGTGTGTGTGTGTGTGTGTGTGTGTGTGTGTGTGTGTGTGTGTGTGTGTGTGTGTGTGTGTGTGTGTGTGTGTGTGTGTGTGTGTGTGTGTGTGTGGTATTATTATTATTCTGCTTCTTCATTTTAGCCGGAAAAGGGCAGGACTACGTCTACTTCCAGAAAAGCTGAAGAGAGCCTGTCTGTGGCCCCTCAGGACGACCCAGAAGCTTCAACCTCACACTCACAACCTCAGCCTGATGATGTGAGTATTTCTATTTTCAACATCATATCATAATGGTCCTAGACAAAGTCAAATCTCTCTTGTTTGCTGCCACTCATATTAAACACACTCACACATAAACCCATACACACACAATTGAAGACATGTTGAACATGCATTCCTGGCACACTCACACACGCGCACACACACACACACACACACACACACACACACACACACACGCATGATGCTGGCAGTGGCTTTGACAGGTGATGACCATAAGAAAGAATGTGGGCCATACTCTAGTTGTGTCAAAGTGATGTGTGTGAAGTGAAACATCACTCAAACCATGTTCATCCCTCGTTCTACTAGGATCATAGCGATGTCTCGCCTGCTTCTCCTACTGCTCTTAAGGCCAGACTCAATGAAGCTTTAGCAAGAGTGGAGAGTCTCGAGCGAGAGAGGAAGAATGCCATGGCTAGAGAAAAGAGGGCAGAGACCACAGTGAGGAGTCTTTTGGGGGATTTGAGGGAAAAGAACCTCATTAATGAAGAACTCAAAGAGGCTTGATTTTTACTCAGGTAAGATGAAAGTAGCACTTTGAAATGCATGTACATCTTACTCTTACACTCTTTATTAAACTCCTTTGTTATTATATGAAGGGGACTTATTAATTTTTTCTCATACAATTTCAGATCTTCAAATAGACTTGAAGGCAAAGCAGGGCCATGAGTACTCCAAGGACCACAGAGAATGTGCCCTCACACTCCATCTACATGGTCCAAAGGCATACAAATACCTCAGAGAGACTACAACAAAAAGGTAGTCTTAATGTTGTTCAATTTCATTTTTGGAAATTACGGTTGCAAGTACGTTAAATAGCTACTTCTCAATTTGTTTACAGGTGGCTGTGTTCGGTGGATGGCAAGCCTGGCCTGAACAAGATGATGCTGGATATGCTGGAGAGAAGATCCCAGGAAGACCAGGCTAAATATGGATGTGTTGCACTCGTGTTGGATGACATGGCCATCAGAAAACATGTGCAATATAATCCACATAACCAGTCAATGTCTGCTTTTGTAGACATGGGTGATGGAAACAATGAGACCGATGCTGCTACTGAGGCTCTTGTGTTCATGGTGGTTGGCCTACACGGACATTGGAAGGCTCCCATTGCATATTACCTGACGAAGTCTTTGTCACCTGAAACACAAAGGGTCCTAATCTAAATCTAAAATCTAATCTAATCTATCTAGGAAGAAGAAAATAAGCTTGAATGCTTTTTAAAATGTTTTTGTGTTGACTCTCAAATCTCCCGTTTTTATTTTGATGGTTTCCCAAAGACAAAGATATGAGAAAGAGGTTCTCAGTCATGCTTTGGAGGGGCCGCATGCACGGGGCATTCGGGTGTCATGAGCAACTTTGTGTAAATATGGTTTGGGTGGGGTGGTGTCATGTTCTTGTGTTTAACTTGAACATTTACATTTTTTATATAGATGTAGAAGTACATTTTCATTTTTTATGACATAGATATTCATTTTTACTGATATATAACTTCTGTCTATGTATAATGTATTATTGTTTCTTCATTTTTCAACTTATTAAAATAGCTGAGTATAGGCCTACACAATCTGCTTCTCTATCATATATAGACCATTAGTGTTTTTTTATGTGTGTGTGTATATATTATATATCGTGTGTCTTTTGCAAAATACCTATCATACATAACATATCAAATACCAGAATATTCTATTGCTGTTAAGCCTACTATGAATATTAAAATACGCCGAATCATGTGTCCGGTATCATGCCTACATATATGACGTTTGCAGAAACCCCCCCCCGTGAAAATCAGTTTTGTATTCAGCGAGTTATGATTGATAAAATGCGCTGACACTTCATTGCGCCTGCCAGACAGATTACACTGAGTGGAGCGGGTGACCGGTCCAAGATGGCGGCCCCACGGCTCGTCAGCGCCAATAGGCAGCAGCGGTCGATGCGGCGTCTACTCTTTATATGTCTATGTGCTACCCACCATAGATATATATAAACACTAGATGGCTCATGGGAGATTTTCCAGCGTAGCTGACCGGCCGCCATCTTGCTACAGTCAACAGTTACTCTGATTCGCGTTATGGTAGCTGTTGTAAGGTGAGTGATCTGCACAAACATTCGCTGAAATCTTGACTGATTTACAAACGGTTTGGTTTATTATAAACATGATTAGCATGGCTATGATACAGGATGCTTGGACATGTTGAAATTGCAGCTTTTCTTTGTGTATGTGGTTGTATTTATTAGCTGGCTAATAACAAGAGGCTGTCAGTGAGACCTAGTATTACAAAGTTGACCCAGCAACTTTACACCAGTGGGAGAGGCAGAACTGCTCTTTCTTTCAACACAACTTAAGTTACACATGATTTATTCCAAGTGGTTTGGCTTGTTAAAAACATCTTGCATTATGATACAGGAATGTACAGGAATTTGCTGGCTTTGTGTTTACAGAAGTACCTGACTATGCCGGACTTTTGTGCAGCCTACGGATGCTCTAATCACCGCAGTCTGGAAACAAGAACCCGTGGGATCACCTTTCACGTGTAAGATATGACAATATTATGACTAAAATTAGGATAATCGTTAATTACTTAGTGGATGTATGTACATTACAAGTCCTGCTACACAGGATCAGTGGGGCTATGTGAGATAATAGTATTGCAATATTGTTGTTGACCCAGCCTCTTTAGAATATGTTGTTACCATTTCTTTACACAATTATTTAATGTTTCTATTGGACACCTTTTTTATTACTCTTAGTGTGGTTGTCTTATTCTTAAAGTAGGCTATACATACATGCATACATACCAAAAATATGATAATTTCGGTGTGTATTTTTGTCCTACCCTTAATGTTAAAGGAAAGAAGGGAGGAACATGTTGACAATAATTTATATATCTGGCTACCTTTCTCATGTTTTTAAGGTTTCCCAAAACCAAAGAGAGGAGGAGGCAGTGGGAACTCGCCCAAAGAAGGGACGGTTTTGTTTCCTGTGACAGGACACTGCTCTGCAGTGAGCACTTCAGGAGTGAGGAATTTGACCGGACAGGAGACGCAGCACTATGTTCCCCACATATGTTTATGTTTGCTCAGTCTAATAAACCCATAACATGGTTGTGAAAGAATACCAAAGCTGAGGCTGGACGGTGATTGATTGTTGGTGTGCCATGTGTTCTTCTTAATAATAATAATACATTTATTTTGGGGGGCCGCCTTTCATAACACCCAAGGACACATAGGATAGTTTATGTTTAAATTGTTCCCTATATTGCATAGGGACAATATAGGGAACAATTTAAACAGTGGATTTTGTGATATATCAGCCAGGGTGAGACAAGACAAACCACAAATGGACTACAGAAGGACACATGGCACAGTTTATATTATTCTTGGTCTTTTTTCAATAACATATTTCAAAGGTTCTGGATTTGTTAACAAATCTAGAAACTAAATACAAAACTAGGATGATATGAAGATCTCATGTCAAAAATAATTGTGATAAATTAGACAGAACTGGCCTGTCTGTGAGCACATTTTATGTTGGTTTGGTTCTTCTGATAAAGGTGTGAATATCTAAATAATATACCAACATATGCTATTGTCATTAGTTGTGTCCCTGTTCTTAAAGCTAAGGCATTGCTAAATTAACAACTCTTGGCTTACAGAGTGGTAACATGAGACCGATTTTTATATATAAAATATAAATGTATTTTAATTTTATAATTTATTTGAAATATTAACAATAAAATAAATGGAAATATATACACCGGCAAATATTTAATATAAATACCCTGTGTGTGTGTGTGTGTGTATAGCTATTGCTTTATCTGATTAATGTTATTTTCATATGAAAGTCCATGATTATAAGTATGCAGTATCATAACTACATCTTTGATGTTTATAAAAAACCAAACCGTTTGAAAATTGGTTGAAAATTGAGCAAGGTATCTATGCTACCCACGTCTAGGGTTGCCAACCGTCCCGTATTAGCCGGTGTCAGCATAGATATATATAAACACTAGATGGCTCACACGCGCTGCTGGCCAATGGAGACCGACGTTGCCACTTGGCCGCCATCTTGCTACAGGCAGTGCTCTCATTCATAACATTATGGTTTACTATTTAAATAACCATAGCTTGCTCAATTTTCAACCGATTTTCAAACGGTTTGGTTTTTTATAAACATCAAAGATGTAGTTATGATACTGCATACTTATAATCATGGACTTTCATATGAAAATAACATTAATCAGATAAAGCAATAGCTATACACACACACAAGGTATTTATATTAAATATTTGCCGGTGTATATATTTCCATTTATTTTATTATATTGTCAATATTTAAAATAAATTATAAATAAATTATAAAATTAAAATACATTTATATTTTATATATAAAAATCGGTCTCATGTTACCACTCTGTAAACCAAGAGTTGTTAATTGAGCAATGCCTTAGCTTGAAGAACAGGGACACAACTAATGACAATAGCATATGTTGGTATATTATTTAGATATTCACACCTTTATCAGAAGAACCAAACCAACATAAAATGTGCTCACAGACAGGCCAGTTCTGTCTAATTTATCACAATTATTTTTGACATGAGAACTTCATATCATCCTAGCGTTGTATTCTTTGAAATATGTTATTGAAAAAAGACCAAGAATAATATAAACTGTACCATATGTCCTTCTGTAGTCCATTTGTGGTTTGTCTTGACTCACCCCGGCTGATATATCACAAAATCCACTGTTTAAATTGTTCCCTATATTGCCCCTATGCCCCTGTAAGGTGTCCTTGGGTGTTATGAAAGGCGGCCCCCCAACATAAATGTATTATTATTATTAAGAAGAACAACTTGGTGTGGTGTGGACAGCAAATTCCTGTATCATAATGCAAGATGTTTTTAACAAGCCAAACCACGTGGAAGAAATCATGTGTAACTTAAGTTGTGTTGAAAAGAAAGAGCAGTTCTGCCTCTCCCACTGGTGTAAAGTTGCTGGGTGAACTTTGTAATACTAGGTCTCACTGACAGCCTCTTGTTATTAGCCAGCTAATAAATACAACCACATACACAAAGAAAAGCTGCAATTTCAACATGTCCAAGCATCCTGTATCATAGCCATGCTAATAATGTTTATAATAAACCAAACCGTTTGTAAATCAGTCAAGATTTCAGCGAGTTAAGAGTATTTTTGTGCAGATCACTCACCTTACAACAGCTACCATAACGCGAATCAGAGTAACTGTTGACTGTAGCAAGATGGCGGCCAGTCAGCTACGCTGGAAAATATCCCATGAGCCATCTAGTGTTTATATATATCTATGGGTGTCAGTACCAGATGTGTTCGGGGTACCAGATATGTTCGGGTGTATTTCCATCGCACCCGTCATCCGTCATATCCGTCTACTCACCTCCCTCTGCTCCCAGCGCTCTGCTCCCACACACCGGCCGTCTGCGGAACTGCAGCCGGAGGAACTCGGGACAGCTTGTTATGTGTGGGGTGCTCTGGTGGGGTCCCATGTACTTGTGCACATAAATAATGTTTCTAATTATTTACAATGAAAAAATATATATATTCTGCATTACTTTAGCCAACACTTTTATAAGGCCACTAGATTAGATAATTACGAAATGTGTAGATAGAATACATATCTTTCAGGTTGTTATTTTGTCATTATGTTTCATGTTTTATTTACCTTTTAGTATTTGTATATAGTATCTGAACTTTGGAGAGGAGTTGGGAGACACACGATACATTAAATCACATCTACAGATCAAGACAAAGCGAATGGAAGTACTCCCATACTCCTAGCGTGAAAATGTTTGTGAAAACGTGTGCAAAGTCTCCGAAAATCCTAAAAATAAGCTCATATTTGAATTCCCCATAAAAAAACAAATCATTCAGTAAAAACAAGGCCCCACTGATCATCTACTCTATAAAACGATTCCAGGTATGTCTGGCTTGAGTTTCTACCACCAGGGAAAGTGGACAAAAGTGCCCGAGATCAGCCTCTTAATTTACCCAGGGCCTAGTGCTTGGCTTTGGGCATGAAAATTCAGGAAACTCCCCTGAGTATTTTATTAAATATCTGAACTTTGGAGAGGAGTTGGGGGACACACGACACATCAAATCACATCTACAGATCAAGACGAAGCGAATGGAAGTACTCCTAGCGTGTGAAAATGTTTGTGAAAAACGTGTGCAAAGTCTCTAAAGACGGAGCAGTGGCTGTGATGCTAGCTTTGCGGCTAGCGGTTAGTTGTTGTTGTTTGAAGTTGTTGCTATGGAAACAACATGATGGAGAAAAAATGTATATCTTCTACATATAATAACGAACAAAGTAAAGAATGAAGTGTAGGCTATGCCTGTTTGAAGTTGTTGCTATGGAAACAACATGACGGAGAAAAGTATAATCTTCAACATATAATAACGGACAAAGTAAATAATTAAGTGTCGGCTATGTTTACATGTTCGGAATTTGACCATCATGGCCCTCTTCAGTTGCCGTAAAATATGACTGATGACGGATGCGACGGAAATACACCCGAACTGTTGGAGTCTACCGGACCAGGTCCGTCCTCCGCGCAGATCGTTTGGATATGGCCAGAGCAGGGTCGCCGTCCGGATCTGCCGATGACCTTTCTTAGTTCTGATGGAAAAGGAATTGTGTCCTAGACACTATTCTCTGTTAGCTGTACAAAACTAGACTTTGCACTCCAATGGATTGTTTCTTCAAATAAGCACTTTATTACACAGTTCAACAAAGATATATCAATCCATACTATACCACAAAACGCCAGCGCCTTGGACTCCTTCTTGAGTTCCCACCGTGACAAGCTCGTCAGTGTGAGATCCCAGTTGAAGTGAGTCTCGAATTCTGAATATATCTTGTTCTTTATAGTATTTGCTGTGAAGCCCCCACCTTTGGTGCTCTCTGTGCTGCAATCTGCCTTTTCTGCCCAGCAACACACAGTTTTAGCTAAGGTCACGGCCAGGGCCCTACTCCCTTTTCCTAATTTCGGTGTGTCTTTGTTACCTGCTTTAACTGGTTTTCTCACAAGACGGTTGCGCCTTTTGAAGGTCAGGGCCCCACATACCGTACCATGGTTTTCTAGTCCTTGAAGATAACAGGATGTAGCCGGCCAGCAGTAAACTTTAACACGTTATTTTTCCACTCAGACAGCTCAATGTTTTTAGCGTTTCCATGATAGGATTTACTTTTGCCTTATCTTTCAATCCCCCTTTTGCCCCATTCTAATGATTGGGGCAACAAAACAACGCTATTGTTTATGTACATTTATGTCAGCTGTTTTAGGCTTCTGTCTCTCTTTCCCACATTATGCCATACGGTGGTAATGGTGGTGCTGTCGGGAAAGTGCCCATTGCTGCTGCTTCTTCTTCGCCTTCCTCAATGTCTGGGTTGTTTTCTAAGGATAGCAAGGCGAGTTGTTGACCCAGGGGAGTAGAAGGTGCTATGGCGGTACTAATTATTTTGTCCACCATTGAGCGGATACATGGGATGCAGCAGCACCCGCACAAGGTCAAAATTGCTGCAAACACGGCCATTGATATCTTGTGTAGTTTCATTTTGTGGGGAATTTGGATTATTACTTTGGTCAATGATTTGCCTCCCCCTTTCACCCACTATGATAATGATTATTCCAACAATGATGAAAAAAAAAAAAAAAAGTGTTAAGGCCAAGCAATAGAGGTGTTGGTTAGGTCCTGAGTTCTTCTTCATCTTTGTTTTTCTTGTAAAAGTTCTTTGGTGTATCAGTGTAGGTGAGTGTCTCTTGTGTGGTGTGTGTATGTGATGCGTGTGGTGTACCGCCTACTTTGGGGGAGCGGTCCCTTGTTGTGCCTCCTCGCCGGCTGTTATCTCCTGGGCTGCCGTTGGTTCTCCTGTTGTCTCCTCCTCCTCGGAAGTGGAGTCGATGTCCACACTTGGGGGTTGGGGGGCTTCGGTTGTTTGCCTGATGTTCAGTTGGCCTAGGTCCTGGATGGTGTCAGCGAGGGTCCTGGTAGGTGCTGGTGCTTCCACACACCTGCTCCAGTGGTACCACGTGTCTCCTTTTCCGTCTACTCTGACTGCATGATCTGTTCGCTGGGTTACCTTGAGTGGTTCAGAGAACCTTGGAGCACACCACTTGGGTTTGATCGTCTTCAGGCGGACGTATTCAGCTTCCTCTGTGTGTCCTTTGGCTCTGGCTGCTGTGGATTCGTCCGCGAACTCACAGCGTAGGCCCCTTTTAGGCCGTCCTGGCTTGCCGTGTCTTTGTTCCCCCGATCCGCTTACTGCGGCTTCTGGGCTGCCTGCTAGAGAGATGTCTTTCAGATCCTCCTCCTCCGGCCCGCTGATGGCGGCTTCCGGGTCGATGCTGGAGAGATGTCTTCACGATCCTCCTTCTCCGGTCCACTGATGGCTCCTTCCGAGTCGACCTCCTCTGCGAGGGCCCCGTCCGTCCTGATGTCGTCCCTGGTCCTAGCAGGTGGTTTCCCCGCCGCACACTGGCACCAGCTGTCCCCCTTTCCTCCTATGCGGACGGCATGAGAGGCCCGCTGGGTCACTCGGTCGGGGCCGGAGAGCCACTTTGTCCTGATGACCTTCAGCCAGACGAACTCCGCTGTGTCGGCCTCCTGGGTCCCCCTTTTGGCGCCAGCAACCTGTGTGGAGAAATCTGATACCCTCAAGCATACGCTCAGGGCTCCTGGGCCCTCAGCTTTTTTGATCCTCCACTGCGTATGAATACAGAATTCCAACAAACTATCATCAAATGTCTTTCTATTATAAATTGAGATGAAATGTATATCCCCATAATGACCTAAACAATAAAGTCTATGGCTTTTACTTCTTTACCAGGCTAGTTACATGATGTTGTCTAAATTAAATTCTGTGTCATTACATTACTATGTTTTAGCTTTAACTGTAATATGTTCTTTCTACATTTCAAACCTCAGTTACTTTAATACCTGTTGAAATATTACAAAATGGTTTCATTATCACAGGTCAACTTCTTCAGTATTCCATTCTGGAATTACATCTCTCACAGTAGCCCCTAAAATAATGTGTTAGTCCAAAAGCATGCTTGATAGTCATTGTTTTAAATCATGCAGTTGCACTGATCACATGCAGACATACACTCACACTGTCAGGTTGTAAAGTCAAGTTTGGTCAGGTTCACCCCAGAGTCAGTCATTGTCAGTGCCTTCTCAAGTTACACTGTCGGTCAGGGTCAAAGGTCATTTGGTCTCAGTCTTTTTGGCCATGTGTCGTGCTCTGCAGAGACTTTGACATGTCAGCATAGGCCAGTATCCTTTGTCTACAAAAATATGTCATATATGGAGCGCCATCATTTATTAATTCACGATTACAACTATATTTTTCAAGATATCTCTAACTTTTCATTGGGACAGCTGTTTCCCACATTCCCTGCAACTTGGTACAAAACTCACTTCAGAAACTTGTGTCTATAATTATTTTCTTGAGTCAAAACATTATCAGGATCTGTAAAGCTCTGCTATGTATTTCATAACTCATTATATTAATTTATCTTCAATTCTGGTGCACTTAAAGAACAATGTTACCCTCTTTAACAATGCGTGGAACCTTGGGTGTCCGAACATGCAACAATTACTCCCTACTTTATCAAGGATTTAAAAACAGAAGTCATTTCGTATGTCCATCCGAAAGTCCTCCTATGGTAATAACTATGCCACAATGGTGAAACCAGCACCTCAAATTGAAATACTATATTTTGTTTAGAACTAGCTTTCCCTTCAACATGACCTATATAAAGAAATATTTGTCTGATCATATAGAGCTGTTACTAAAACTCTCCCTTTGAACTGATCAATACTGTAACAAATTATAACACTACCAAATTCACACTTGAATAAAAACTCTAAAAGAATAATTTGTAAACATGATGAAAAGGGTTCTACTCTATACTCCTAACTCCCAAACACCCACTACTTAAAGTCTAGTGCATACCTCCATCATGCCCTCCCCCTCCCTCATCAGTGTGTTTTAGGATGATTTTTCACTTCACTTTAATAGTTTTCTCTTTACCGCTATTTTTATTTACCAATTGATTAATTCATGGTTAATACATCTTCTTATCTTCACTTATTTATCAAGTCAATTCAAGTTCTTTACAATACATTAGTAGATACCTTGTGGAGTGTTCACAATAACTAATCCTCTCTAGGGTATGAAATCCGTTCATCTTTAAGCAGATACTATTTCCTTATTTATCTTTTGTTCATGATAACAATGGTATAACAACCACACGTTTTACCCATAGTTAGTTTCTATAACAAGATTATTATGTGTGACATAATAATCAGATGTCTTGTTTGCTAAACAAGAATATTAAACTTTAATCTTTTCAGTATTCCAGACCATCATTTAAACAAGCAGCCTCTTATCTAAACACTAAGCATTAAGGTTTCTACACCACCCCCTGGGAAACTCTTGCACAATTATGCTGTAAAATCATTGCATCATTCCTCCAGAACAATCTGAGACAAGCATGTCTCAAGATCTTGTCATAATGAGCACAGTCAGTGATGCAGCTGTAGTCAGTGGCAGGGTCCCCAAAAAGCTAGGACCGGCCCTGGTCAGTGGGCTCCAAGGAAACTCTCCCTGGCTTTGGAATGAGGGAAGGAATCACTTGACAGACACACGTTGTCGGCTGTACAGCAGAAATCCCCCAAAACCGCAGTACCTCTTCACACCACTGTTGCCTTGACAACGAGGCACAAGCATAATGTCAATATCTCCTATGCGTTCTTTGCACACTTCTTCTGTTCGCAGTGAGCAACTCTTCACCAACACACTGATTCAGAGAACCCAAAAGGTGGTGCAGAACTATCCAATGCTGTTGTAATCCCAGCCATCCAGCCACTGAGAAAAACTCAATTTAAATCTCTCTCCCAACGGGTTGCAAAATAAAACGGCTGAGGTCAGGAATGCTGAAACATGTGAGTGTTAAAACAAACTAATGATAGTAGTCTGCCTATTCTTTATTATTTCAGTTCTAAGTTAATAGGCAAAACAAAGACACCCTCCAACCACTATACTAATCTTTTATCTACTTGGTTAATTCTATTCATTTTCAAATTGTTTATCTAAGTTGTGTTACAAGCATGGTGATGTTGTGCCGTATTTGAAAGCTGTAATGAATTAAAATCAATGTTTAAGGACGTAATATAAGTTAAATATATTGTTAATCTAATTACTGTTTTATTGTGAAGGCATCTCTGGTGAACAGCGGCCTGTGGCTTTTATTTTGAAAGGCCGTTCCGGAAATATACTCCGTAATGTGAACAGTGAGTTTGAATTCTATAAACACGGAAAGTTACGATAACAATCGTTCTAATGCATTAAATAAAGTCATGAAAGAGACAAGGAGGGGGAAAGGCGTGTGGAAGTAAGCAATGAACTGAAAATGCCACCAATGCTCTGTTTTAACGTGAACCACTTTTTACTTTCCCTTAACGTTACAGTCTGTAATATAATTGTTTTCCTTGAAATATAATTAAGTACAATCCTTAGTTAATGACAAATACCATGACATTCACAATGTAATGCAATGGTACCAATCAGTTCTCAAAACCCCTCATAAAACCACAAAGTGACGTAACTGTATCCTACAAAAACTATGCTAAAAACAGCAAATTATAGTTTCTTATTTATTTCAATATCTACTACTTCAGCTCCCACATTGATCTATTAATTTTCAATGTTATTCACTCCTTGTTTTAAATTCAATGCTCTTTCTTCATGCATTTAAGAAGAGAGCAAATAGGAGAGAGAAAAAAGAAGGAGGGGGGTGTGGGTACTCTCACAGACACCCCGGTTGGAACAGGCATTCCAGGAGGAGGGGGGCTTCCTTGAAATAAGAATGACTGCGTATCTATTTATCTGACTAGGTTAATATGTGTTCACTTGTATTTATTAATACACTGGACAAATCTTGTCGTTTCTCTTAATGTCCTTATTCTTATTTATTTGAATGTCCGTGGAGCAACACAGAATATTGAAGAACAGAGGGCAGCTGACCACAAATGAGCTTCCCCTGTTATATAAACATTATTCTGACTGACAAGCGTTCAAAAACCCTTCTGCTTATCACTTAGGCTACTACTTTTTGTTTTATTCATAACCTAAAAATACAATTGTGATGAATAGCTTGCTCTTTTTCTGATTGAAACAAAGAGTACTCTTCTACAGAATCCGAAAGTGGGGGGAGATTCTTTCACAGACAAATACTGACACCCCGGCTCCGGCTGGAGCTCTCAGCCTTTTCAAGAGAAGGGGGGGCTTCTTTCAACAACTAACAACAAACTATTGGTATACCAAAACATTTACCAACATAAAACAAGGTCTTTACGAATCAACAATGACAACCAACAGACAGAACAATCAACAAACAGATCAATACAACTCCTTTAAGTTCCCAGGGAAGGTTTCCCACAAACTATTCTTTCTCAAACAATCAAACATTGTACACAGATATATTAGCTACTGATACGGCGACCAGTTTTACACCTTTCCTTAGATACTAGAGTCTCCCCTAGTTTTACACTGTACTATTGGCTACTAGTTTTACTAGTTTGACACCTTCCCTTTAGATACTAGAGTCTCCCCTAGTTTTACACTGTACTATTGGCTACTAGTTTTACTAGTTTGACACCTTCCCTTTAGATACTAGAGTCTCCCCTAGTTTTACACTGTACTATTGGCTACTAGTTTTACTAGTTTGACACCTTCCCTTTAGATACTAGAGTCTCCCCTAGTTTTACACTGTACTATTGGCTACTAGTTTTACTAGTTTGACACCTTCCCTTTAGATACTAGAGTCTCCCCTAGTTTTACACTGTACTATTGGCTACTAGTTTTACTAGTTTGACACCTTCCCTTTAGATACTAGAGTCTCCCCTAGTTTTACACTGTACTATTGGCTACTAGTTTTACTAGTTTGACACCTTCCCTTTAGATACTAGAGTCTCCCCTAGTTTTACACTGTACTATTGGCTACTAGTTTTACTAGTTTGACACCTTCCCTTTAGATACTAGAGTCTCCCCTAGTTTTACACTGTACTATTGGCTACTAGTTTTACTAGTTTGACGCCTTCCCTTTGGACCGCGGCGGATCCTCATAAATTACGGGTTTTACCCGCTTCTCATCACAGATTTGTTTATACCCTTGTTGATCTATTTAGTGCACACAATTTTATTTACGTTTTATCTTTACTTTTTAGCTGAGACAATTATTTCTGCCATTTTCACACAATCCTAAAATGTAGTGGTATTTCAAACACATCTATTTGTTGTAACAGGCAGATGCTTACCTTGATTCTAAATTACCCGGGTTTTGTGAGATGGTTTCTTGTAAAAGCCGTAAACTCAATGTTTTTTTTGGGGTCCTCTCAGAAGGTCATCGGTGTCCAGACTACCCGCTCTAGACCATCACGTCACGGGGTCACCAAGCTGTTGGAGTCTACCGGACCAGGTCCGTCCTCCGCGCAGATCGTTTGGATATGGCCAGAGTGGGGTCGCCGTCCGGATCTGCCGATGACCTTTCTTAGTTCTGAGGGAAAAGGAATTGTGTCCTAGACACTATTCTCTGTTAGCTGTACAAAAATAGACTTTGCACTCCAATGGATTGTTTCTTCAAATAAGCACTTTATTACACAGTTCAACAAAGATATATCAATCCATACTATACCACAAAACGCCAGCGCCTTGGACTCCTTCTTGAGTTCCCACCGTGACAAGCTCGTCAGTGTGAGATCCCAGTTGAAGTGAGTCTCGAATTCTGAATATATCTTGTTCTTTATAGTATTTGCTGTGAAGCCCCCACCTTTGGTGCTCTCTGTGCTGCAATCTGCCTTTTCTGCCCAGCAACACACAGTTTTAGCTAAGGTCACGGCCAGGGCCCTACTCCCTTTTCCTAATTTCGGTGTGTCTTTGTTACCTGCTTTAACTGGTTTTCTCACAAGACGGTTGCGCCTTTTGAAGGTCAGGGCCCCACATACCGTACCATGGTTTTCTAGTCCTTGAAGATAACAGGATGTAGCCGGCCAGCAGTAAACTTTAACACGTTATTTTTCCACTCAGACAGCTCAATGTTTTTAGCGTTTCCATGATAGGATTTACTTTTGCCTTATCTTTATCCTTCAGAACACATCTGGTACCCCGAACACATCTGGTACCTACACCGGGACGTCCCGTATTTGAGCCAAAATGGGCGTGTCCCGCAATGCAGTGTGCCTGTGTGTTTGTGTGCTGTATGCGAAGGGCACTAGGACCGCTCAGTTGACAGGGCAGGCACAATGCTCGCACGTGTGTGTGTGAGATTTTCTCCATTGGGCCGCGGGCGCGGCATCATTGTTTGTGTGGCCTGTTCAGTCGTGTGGGAAAATGAGCGCTGCCGGTGGAGGATAATGAAAGAGGAGAAGAGAGAGAGGATGTGGTTCTGGGCCCTGGCCCTTCTAAAAAGAAAAGACTTGTGTCTTACAACAAACAGTGGAATAAAAACACAGTTGGGTTAAGCCCGTGAGTGGAGATATGTCTCGGGTCTTCTGCGTGTGTGAGAGAGTCAGTCAGCTGATTGATGGGGAAATGCTGGGAAAATGGTTGGTTGAAGGATAACATTAAGTCTAATAATGATGTACCGTGCATGTTCGCATCATGTATACTTTACATTACTTAATACCATTTTTCAAATATTTATTTTTTAACATTTTGGACAAAATAGCCAATTGTACATCGAGGTGCCCAGATGTCCCAAGTGCACACCTATCCGATTTGAACATGCTGATGTACAATGTGATGTAGTAGCCTAATGCAGGTGTAAGATCATTGTGTTTGTATTGTGTTATAGGTATGCATAGTTTTCTATGCATTTTGAGGGTAACAAAAAAAAGTAACTAAATCCGCCAGAAACCCGAAAATCTTCGCGCGCGTGCGGGGGACACATGCATGTGTCCCGTTTCTCCATTTCTGGAAGTTGGCAACCCTACCCACGTCTGTAAACAAAACGTATTAAAATAAACTGTACCTTCATTTAATATTCAGCAATAATAATATCTCGACGTCTATAGATGTAGTGTTAAAATCAGTAGGTTTTGGTGTGCAACACTCCGTGTCATTTCTAGAAAACGTAATATTAGCCACATGCTAAATGCTAACCGGAGATGAAGAATTTTCAGAATAAAAGCTTGGCATTAAGATTGTGCGAGAACTTCCGTTTTTTTTCGTTCCTACCCTCACCCAGCGTTTCCGCCAGGGGGGCGTCTTGCCGTCATTTGACGAAAAAATTAATAGTTCGAGAGAAGATCGAGAGTTTTTATAGCTTGAAATAACGGAAAAAGGACAAGGACATCCCTCTGTTGGAGGGGCAAAGGATTCTGGTGGGATTATTTTCGACGCCAGCAAAGCGTGTTCCTGTGACGGAAAGTGTACTGCCGGCGAGCCTTGACGGGGGGTGCTAGTGGAGGGGCAAAGGATTCTGGTGGGATTATTTAAGAAAGTACTCACCTGGTCTTTTTATAGTGCTAACATCCTGATTGATGAGCCAACAATTATGCAATCAGGTGTTTGGTCAGGTGGAACGTGTTACTTGATCATTGGTCCATGTGTGAGGCATTTTGAATCAGTGTTTTAAACCAGCTAACACATGACTTTATGTCAGATTCCTGTGTCTTACGTGGAGAAACGTGTGCAGTGGTTTGCAAAAAGTGCCATATTGATTTGCAAATTGTGTGAAAAGCTGAAAACGTGTTTAGAGTTTTGGAGATTTGAGCCGATGTTTTGCTCTTTGAGTGTCAGTTAAAATAATTGTACTTTATCTACAATTTGTGTGTGTTAGCAATCGAGAAAAACTGTAAACTCTTCCCTCTCTCTTATCCTCCCTCTCTCTCTTATCTTTCCTCTACCTCTTCTATTCCTCTTGCTGCTATCCATATCCATTGTTGTTGTAAATGTGGAGCGTTGTTCAAGTGCTTACATCCTGATTGGTGAGTCAACAATACAGCAGTTTGGTGTTTATGTTCATTTGGTATGTGTGTTGATTGGTTCATGTGTGTAGCATTTTGTTGGCAGTGTTTTGAAAATGGCAAACAAGTGACCATTTCAGATTGTTGTGTCTTACTAGAGAACCGTGTGCAGTGTTTTGCAAAAAGTGCCACGTTGAACTGCAAATTGGGTGCAGAGCTGAAAATGTGATTAGAGATTTGGAGATTTGAGCTGAGGTTTTGCTCTTTGACTTACAAATAATTAGGCTATGCTTTATGTGAGATTGTTGTGTTAGCAACTGAAAAAAACTGTAAATAAGATTTTGAAAGTCAAGCTCTTTTTCTCGTTTAAATGGATTGTAAAGGAGCAGTTTAAAATTAGGTATTTCTACTTTAGGTAGTTGGGTAGGTAAAACATATGAGTAATTTCACCACCACTGGTAACTTGTAATATTATTTTTGATTTGACCACCTTGTCATGGAACACATATCCCACAGGAGACAAACAGCTCCATCTTGTGGTTCAGTCTGTGTAGCACAGTATAAGAAAAACAATGGCAACGCAGTTGGCTACGGAAGGGAAATAGCCACTATCCATTTAAACTAGATAAACAGGCGGCAAAACGAAACCAATGGCACTAACTGCGTCAGTATTTTCTGTAGTTTTACTCAGCCTTTCATGATATTCTCCAACCACCGACAGAATATTCCGCTGGGTTAACTACCAAGACGATGTGAAGAAGTGTTTATTTGTATGCAGCCGACAGGAAGGATATAACCTGCAGTGCAAGGCTACCGAAAATAACTGGAGTCTACTCATAACATTTCGTGTTCCGGTTTGCTCAATTGAAACGTTTTTGTCATTGAGAGTGTAGTTTTACATGTATGCACTCTGTTTTGATATCGCTATTGCAAACAAAATGGAGGTTGCTAAGTTGTCTGTACCATGGACCAGGCTTAGTTTAACAGCGAGTGTTATTGAACTGTTTCTGTGAGAGACATAGTTGCACATAAATAAATACATTAAACTCATAGACGGATTCATTCCAGAATAAAAGCACAATATGTAACGTTAATGATTATGTTTACAATAAAACAGGGTGTTTTGTTATGGGACACGCCTCACTAACAGGCATTAAAACAATAGAATATTAAAAGGAGGTCCAGACACACAGAATGACCGACTCTGAAGACACAGACAGTGTTCCCGGCTGCTCCGGCCTCAGCAGCGGGGCAGCGCTGAGTTTTCCCCCGGGCAGAGGACTACTAGGCCGGGTAAGGAGTCAGTCCTCCCCCGCCCCCACTGCAAGACTGACCTCGCTCAGAACAAGGGACTTGACACTGGGGGGAGTCTTTAAGAAACCAAAGGTAATGAATGATACACCTTTTTGAAATATGTGGTCATGTGTTTCATTGTTGGTCTTAATGAAATGCCTATAGGATTTGGACTGAAACAAATACTGCAACAAAGGGCCGCCAACACTCACGCATTGAGCGTGAGAGTCACGCAATTAACCCATATCTCACGCACTCACGCCACACTTGCCTTTCCTCACGCTAAGTTTTCGTCCAAAATAAATGTATATAAATATACAAATAAAGTGAAGGAACAGCAAACCGAGCGGTCTACGAAATGAGACGGTATTCTGGCTTAGTTGGAACGATATTGGGATATTTTGATTTCACGGATCAATAACTCATGAACAAAACGTTATTCAGACACAAATGACGTCTCCTAAGTACCGTGGTAAGGTTGACAACGAACTACAATCACATTTTGATAAAAAAGAAAGCCAATACGCGCCGTCCTCCGAGCTGGACACATTATATTGGTCTCGATCTGCAGCCGGAGAAGAAACGAGTGCTCAGGGACCGTCTGCATAGTGCAACTCCGAAAAAAGAAAATACAATAATATTCAATCACTATTATACAGCGTATTACTAGCAAACTCACCACACACATCAATAGTCTCCTGGTGGTCACACTACAGCAGAGAGTTTGGAAGAATATGCTTTTGAATCATTTTGCGGAATATTTATAATGTAACATCTTCAATAACTATGGCATCATCTTCAATAACTTTACTATTATACAGCATATTTCTACCAAATTCACTATTTGCATTGTTGTTGTTAGCATCTGGCTAGCTAGCTGCGCTAACAGATATTAGAAGCTATTTCTAAAACAAGGAGAGGGAGAGCTCTCTCCTGTCAGACTGAGAGAGATAACTACAGCTCAGTGAGGTAAGGGACTCTCTGTTTAGATAGTTAACTTTAGTCTAGTTATCTCAGTGGGTCTCAAATGTTTTGGTCAACATTTATGAGAATAAATGAAAAACAGTTATGAAATACTATATGACAGTAAAACAAGAATAAAGTTTAAAAGGGGAGTGATTTGTAAAATATCCATAAAGAAAAAGAAAATCTGTTTACAGTTCTGTTTCATATGGATGTTGAGAGATGTATCCATAAAATCATTTTGCTCTCAAAATGCACCAGGTTAATTCATTTAACTTCAATATTTAAAAAAAAAAAAAAATCTTCCCGGGGCCTATGCTCCTCAGACAGGGGCGGACTGGGACTACAAATCAGCCCTGGAAACTCGACCAGCCGACCGGCCCAACTCAGTACCGCTAGTCAATAGTGAATTAATGGGAAACCCTAGTTTGTACATGTTCAATACATTTGTAACACTGTACACATGAACATTTCTTTTTTCGGTTCACCAAAAAAAATGTCACTCCAAGCTGAACTCACATGTTGGCAGCCCTGCTAGCACCAAACAATGTTATCTTGAAAAATCAGCAAATGTTAGAGAGTCCAATTAAATAAGAAATGTCTTGAACTAAATGAGGTAAGTAACTTAAGTTAAACTAACTTAAGGTAGTCTCATATACTCTTCACTGCAATAGAGGCTATAGGCTACTGCATACTCAGTTTTTGAAAGTACATATACTCAAGTAGGTGTACTTAAATACAAATTTGAGATATATGTATTTGATTTGAGTATTTCCATCTCAGAATAATTGATACTACTCCACTACAATTTGGAAGAAAAACATTGTGCTTTTTGATAGAACACATATCCTCAAGTTACAGGCAGTGGGGGGCTCAGACTCTTATTTTACTGTAGAGACTGAGTGCATGTTTGGATCCCAAAAAAGAGATATGTGTACCGTATTAACAATATTTTTCTTTCCTCATTGTGCTCTTATTCAGAAATCCTTTGAGCCAAATGTCCACGCTGTGAGGAAAAACAAAGATGAGTGAGTGGCCTTAACAATATCATGTCAGTGTCCTGTTTAGTAATATAAGTTGTTGCTGTTAGTTTGTAGTGTATAATAATTATAAATGTTTGTTAGAAAAAGTAGTGGGGACACTTTTTTGAGATAAAAAAAACACTACTGCATTGAGCACCCCCACAAATAATACATACATAATGTAAAAAAAAGTATTGTAAGCATATTTCTGATATCTAAATACATACATATGCTTACACTGCTGCAAAGCTATTCTCTATCCAATTCTTATTTATATTAAACCTGTCACTGGTCCAAATTGCACCGCTTAGGTTAGCAGACATACACCCAAAAAGTGTGAACAGTCCTCGAGATTGTACAAATAAAAGTGCACATCACTTCTCAACGTGTACAATTCTTTGAGCACGCTGTTTTCAGATTACTTTATCAAATGACCTAATGCAAAATGGTGGGGACATTTCCCCAGTGTCCTCAGTATAAATGATGCCTATGGTCATGTCTGAATCTACCCCAGGTTAAAGGAAGAGATCAGAGCGGTTCCTAAAAAAGAGAAGAGAGAGAGAGATGAGAGGAAGAGGGAGAGCAGGGGGAGGAGGAGAGAGAGGCCGCAGACCATCCAGTCTCACTCCATCTTCGAGCAGGGTCCTGCCGACACCGTACGCAAAACAGGTGCACATATTCTTTATTTTTGTTTTAAATAATTTTTATTTTCATTGGAACTCAAGCATGCACACAGTCGCACTTCCTCCCTCATCATCATCATCACGTCTCTGTGTTCAGGCTGGCGTGGTGCTACAGACCTACACGCCTCCACCACATCACCTGCCTGTAAACTGGTGAAGAAGGAGAGGAAGGAGTCGGAGGAGGATGAAGATGAGATACTCAGTAAACTACAAAGGGACGATGTGAGTACTTTCCACCTTAAGGGATACATTCACAATTGTTCCAGTGTGTCCGCAGTAAACACACAAACGAGTGACCGGCCCACTGAAGGTCATAAAGTGGCTGGTTATTTTGAGTGGAATTGTGTTTATTCTTGCGCTGCTGTTAGAATTTAATAGGCTTTTGTAACTTCTTAACAGCGATGAAGACGAGGACAATACAGCACAATCAGTGAAAGTAAAACATGTATAATAAAAGCATAGGTTCAGCTCACAATCCATATCGATGAGGTCAGACATCAAAATAATCACAATCAGGTACGTTTACACAAACAAGGAATTTGCTTTGGTGTCTGGTGGTGCAAACATAAACAATCTAATCAAATAAGTTGCAATAGTAGGTAAATATATAAAGATAACAAAAATAAGTATTTTTAAGAAGACAAGTATTTACACCAAATGTAAATGTAAATATACAAAGGCATTGTTAAGGTCCTACACATTTGTAACAATCCTATTTTTCCCAATAAGTATTGTCCTTTTGGATTCGTAGAGTAAAAGTGACTTCCCTTGTTGAGCAGATGGATCAGTCTGTTTGTTGGTAACTGGTGACTACATTAGTATTGCATGGAGCCCGGAGCAGAGGTGATATGCTGCCTCTATTTCTCTGGAGAAACTGCACATTAAAGCTTTTAAACAGACACATTGTGGACCTTTCTAAAACCTATATTGGACATAGTGTCTCCTCATGAGGTTGGTATGTTATTATTACTCTGAAGCCGACGTGCAAAGAACAACATTAGAATGTATCGGTTGTGGTTTTGTTCGGCTGATCTTTGTAAATCCAATATGTACTCCTCTTGTATCTCTGGTTGGTTCTCCACCAACTCCGGAGACAATATCTGACTGACGGACAGACGCCTTTCACTTTCGAGACAGTTATTTGATCAACTGTTAATATACAAATAATGACTTTTAGATCAAATCAGAAACTAAATGAGGGCGCCCCAACTCCTTGGTCTTTTTAGTTTGGAGTGACAAAGCATGGCTTATTTCAAATAGTCTTATTCACCATTAGGAAGTAAACTCTTATTCACTGCGACAAAACTGACACCACCATGTTTCCGTCTAAACCTAGAAGTAAACGTGTGTTTAGTGAGTTTGATACGGCGGTTTGCCAGCAGACAAAGACAGTTCTGATGTTTTCCAAATGTTAATCTGCGTAGCATTCGTTTATAATGACTGGGAAGTCAATACGTTGTAATTGATACTGATATCAATAGTTATAAATATCACTAATCGTTTTGGTCATTACTTGTGTTATATTTGTACCCTCAGTTCATAGATGATCCAGGTCTGAGGAACGATGAAAAGCTAACACCCATCCAGCTGCCTCTGTGTCAGCCCAGCAGCGTCTCAAAGACACGGACATCCAGCACATGTGAGGAAACCTCCTCTGACTGAAGCACTGCTGCTGTCTGATGTGTAGCAGTCTCATTACATCTTGTTTAGTCACTGAACCTGCTTTTCTAGCAGCTACTCTCAGTGGTGAAGTGTTTGTCCTGTTGGCAGGTCCAGAGAAGCCTCGTGTGTTCAGAGCTCCATCCTGTAGAGCCGGAATCAGAACAGAGCTGCCCAGAGCAGAGCAGCCGTCTGTGGGAGAGCTGCTGCAGCAGCTCAGCCTGTCGGACAGAGAGGAGCTCTTCTTCATGCAGCTCCCTGACAGCATGCCGGGCAGAGCTGCACAGAAAGTGGACCCCCCTCCAGCACCGCCAGCAGAGAAACCTGCCAAGAAGGAAGGCAAGCTTGCAGACAAGAGGCCGGCACAGCTGCAAGCACAGGTGAGTCCGAATGAAGCAGTGCTTCACCAGTGGACATACGGCTGCACGGCTACACGCTAACCACTAAGGTTTCTCTGATAGCTTCAAATCTAGATATCCAATTTAAAAACCTCATCCGGTCTGTATCGTGGTGAAAAAGACCAAGCTCTAAACAAATGTATCGTAAAAATGTAGCTTAAAACTGGATAAAAAGTCAATTCATGACATCGTCTGACAGCATACTCAAAGGGACATGACTGTTACCTTGATTCAAGTTAAGATGTCCCTTGGATTGAACATTTTTGGAAACTTTTGGGATAAAAACAAACATTTCAACAAATTTAAAAAAACATAATTACATTTTTGAAAGATATTAAAATGTGATTTACAAATAATTGGAATCGTCAGTCTAGCAGCCGTTGGTGATTTAAACCCAAAAATTCTTTTTGCAGCCAGTTATTAAGAGTCTGTGCCTGTCCTCAGCAGGTGCCGCTGAAGGAGGGCTGTCCCGTGCTGTCCCAGCTGCCAGAAGGATTTCTGGGTAAACTGCAGATCAGGAAGTCCGGAAAGGTGGAGCTGAAGATGGGTCAGGTTGTGATGGACGTCTCTGAGGGAGCTGCTTTCTCCTTCCTGCAGGTACTGGTGGTGACTAGGTGCAGTTAACTGAACTTAAACATTTGCAACACCAGAATATATCTCTGCTAATAAAGTGAAACGAATCCATGTTGTCACTATTAATGTGGAAGCCTTCTCTCCTTTCTACTCAGCAACTGGTGTCTGTGCGTCTGTCTGACGGTCGAACTGGAGACATGATGGTGTTGGGAAACGTCCGCCACAAACTGGTCTTATCTCCTGACTTCCAGGCGTTACTGAGAGAAGCTTCACCACAGCAGCCACAAGGACCCTGAACGCCTCTCGAGGTCACTGACTCTTTGGTGCTTTCCAAGCTCCAGCTCCGAACCGGCCCTGAAACACCGTTGGTGTGAATGAGGTATCGGACACTGTGAGAACTGTGTACGCTGGCTGATCGGATGTTGTGGGACCACACCCACACACCACTGAAGGAAGTGACCTGGAGTCTAATATATTCTTCATGCCTCTGGTTTGAGGTTAAGGCAGCTATGCAGGCTATCAACGGCGACCTGCATTATTTGTATGCTAGAATTGAGCCTAGCACATTTTAAATATCGTGTGATAGAAAAACAAACTCATAAACAGTTTTTACCTCTGATGTGAAGACACTGCCAGTTTTTGAAAAGATGCTTTAAAATCATTGTCTTAGAACCCTCCCCACTGATCTACAAGGACTCAATTGGAGATGTTACCTGAGCACTGAATACCTGTTAACTGATGACTTCTCTCACTCTATCAGTTGTACATGCACCCGCAGAGCACTCAGAATGATAGTGACACCAGGTTGTTATCATATGCCGGAAGCTTCCAGACTTTAGTCCAACACTGAGTGACTGTAATTTGAATGTACAGATGCTTTCATAACGGAACTTTCCCATGCTTCAGTGTATCAGTCTGACAGTGTGGATGATAGTTGAGCCAGTAGATGCACTTATTGCAGTTACATTTTCTCTCCACTAGATGGCGCCTACTATACATTTTGTATTCTGATCTGCTGTTAATCTGTTACTTCCTCTATTTTTAATTGTCTGTTTTAACATGCTTTGTATATTCTATTTTTGTAAACCTGTAATTATCTCTTGAAGAAAATAGATTTGAATGTCGAGGGACTTCCTGGTTAAATAAAAAACAACTCATGTACAGATGGAATGTGTCACTTTTGTAGTATTTTGCTAACTGCAGTATTATTGTAAGATTCACGTTGTGTGTTTTTGTTAAACTTGAAAACACGTTCACCTCGAAGCTTTCATGGATAATCTTCAAAGCAGCTGCAAATCCAGATGTTGATTGCCTTCAGTGTTCAAAATTGGCACAGTAAAACTATTAGTTTCTGGAGGCCCTTTCAGAACATTTCGAAAAATGTCAATCAATTGTTTAAAACATTGTTGATTAACACTAATGTTAGCTTGAAGCTAAATGGTGTGGTATGTGATGCTACAAAGCAGTACATAGCTTATTCCATTATGTTTAGAACTGATGCAGATCAACGATTCAAGGTAATTGAATGGGACTTTAAAGGCCCCACAGAACAGAATCTGCTGTGTTTTTGCTCTGTGTTTTACACATTTTGCTGGGTTGGCGAGGTAATTGAAAATATATACACACGTCACCTGGATTTGACTTTGGCTGAAACTTCTTGATTATAAAAATGTATAACTAAACTAAATTGGGAAGGTTGTGTTTTAACACGTGCCACATTCGTCCGTGCAGTTACAGTACTGATGACCAGAGGGGACCGAAACACGGGCCCCTCGTGTTTCGGCCATTCTGAACCAACAAGCCTGAGCAGGCGCATTTAATGGGGCTTTGACTCCTATGAGAAAATTAAGTTTACATGGATGCTTTTGTACTTCAGCTTTGACTGTAGCTTTGCTCGCGTAAACACGTGCATAGTCTCACTGAGGCAGTTTGCTTAAGCATAAAGGAAGGCTCTTTTGAAACATACCAGAGATGAAGGGCGTTTGAGCGTTTATATTAACAGAACAATCATTTGGATGAAGGCGCAGTAGGAAAAAGCACATTTTATTATCAACCACAACAGCTTTTTTACAGCAGTTAAAACAAAGCTAAACAAAAAAAAGTATATTTTTGAAACCCAAAATGTCAGTCAACTGTATGATTATGGCATAAATGAACAATAACAGTATTTCAGTTTGAGGTGGCGACAGGAAAAGGTGAAGCTACATCGACAAGAGCGATGAGATTCATACTTCAGTGAGGTTGGCTTTATTCTCATTCATGCTCATCTTTAGGGGAAGCGGTGTCTGTAAATATATATGTTTTGCTTTTAAGTAAACAACTGTATGGGGCTCTAAAGATGTACGCCTGAGAGCCAGGCAGGTACTGGAGGTATTGATTTTGGACATTTCATGGACTTGTTGGCAAGTACAGAATAACATCAGACGTTTACTTTGCATCAATACTCTTGTGTTTGCTTTGAGACTGCAACAGTAACCTTTATATTCGCTCAAGTATATTGTGGTAACACTCAGGGCTATGAAGCCTTTTGCACGCTGCAGACAGACATGTAGAAACCTTATCTGAAACTCCTTTCATAACTTGATTTAAATATCTAAGCTCATGAACTCATTATATTGCATCTCTTTCTTAGCCAGGAACCATCGCACTTTATAAACCAATAAGTCAGGATGATTATTAGCGTCATATTGTGCGTGTTATAATCCTGCTCTCCGGGTTACATTTCACTAAAGCACAGGTGATACTGGTTTCTGTGAAATGACGTTGATCCGTCTGAATGATGGAAAAGCGTTGCCCTTCTGAACCGAAGGAGCATTCATGACAATTGGGAACGTTGTGAAAAACCAAGCAGAGCATGGACACTGCTTCCTCTTGGGACCTGAACACAGCGATGTGTTCATTTACTGCGGACAGTCTTGCTTGCAGGGGCCTTCTTCGCTGTATCTGTAAGCTTCTTTGTTCCCTTCTTGATTGTTTGAGCTTTAGCTGCAGGTTTCCTCTTGGTAGGCAGGATCTTCTCTCGGACCAGGTCTGGTCGTCCAATCTCCACCATGTGCTCCTCCCACAACCTGATCTCATTGTTATAGCGGATCTTGTCGTCCTGGGCCAGCTGTGTATAGATCTGAGACGAGGAGCAAACAGAGGAGATATTGTTTCACATTAGCAGCAGCATTAATGCCTTATAGATCGGTGCAGTGGTGAAGTCTTTTTGTCGAGCGATCTGGCCGTTAGCTTAGAAAGGGCGTTGTCCCATTGTTGGAAAACAAAATGTGAAAAATCCCTTATGTGTGTGACCTTATGTCAGGCTCCTTACCAAGGCCACATTTAAAAAAACACTGACTTCTAAACGAGAGAACAGGAAGTGGTAATATGCCAACTCATTCATAGTTTCAGGACTCAAAGCGGCACCACTCTGTAACTGTAGGAATACAGGATATGTAATGATTGTGCAACCAACCTGTTTCTGATGAAGTGGAAGAACCCTCCAGTCCTGCACCAGGGACTTCAGCTTGTCCTGAAGGAACACCATTGGCTCATTAATGACTGGTATTATGAAAACAAAGAAACCGCTTGGTAATCGTCTCTGTTTTAACAATAGAAGCACTGAATCCTAACCGTTTTTACATGTCGAACTAGAGACACACTGGTCTAAGTCTAATGTATCCAATTTCATTGTGGATGATAAAATGCACACTAATGCATGTGCTGGTTTTATGAAGCACGGTGTGGACGTTCTTCAGTGTGAGGGAACAAGACATTTCTTCCAATCAACAATGTGTTATATATTGTTTTTCACCACTAGGTGGCACTATGACTCCGTAATTCTCCATTTTATAGGTAGAGCCCTCATGTCAATCAAATGAATGTTATAGATATGTCGCACCTGTTTTGTTTGAGAATGTAAAACATGGTAAATAAAGTACAATATGGTGCAATTGTATTTCAGTTGGATTGTATTAGTCAAGTTTGTTTGAGGCAGGGCGAAACAATCCTGAAACTTGGGAGAGTTTGAGAAAATGAATTAGTTATATAGTTAATGTTTTATTACAACCTCAAATTGAGTTGAAATCTTCTCCATGGAAGAAGGTCTACACGTGTCTTTGAGAGAACATTTGGATGGATTGGTCAGACTTCGCCCTTTTTCCATTCTGCACATACTAATCTCTCCGACCAATCAAATAAACCCTCTGTAAATCAGCAGCTATGATGCACGTCACATCGATGCAGCTGATGATACATTTAACATCACGACATTATTTTACAGTATTATATTTGTGTTAATTACAGTTCATTCCTTCACAAACACTCTGGCAAGGTCTCTGAGCTGAGGTCACTGCAAAGGTAAGGGAGCTAGCTTTAGCTATCTTACTTGTGTGGGTTCCTGTGTAGAAAGTCCATGCTGGCAAACCACTTCATCCATCAATATTACTGCAGTGAGCATCTCATACCAATCTGTCCCGTTACTGACCTGTGGGGTGAGCCCTCTGCCCTCCGCATAGTGCTCCGAGACGAAAATGTTGACCGGGATGCGGTTGCGCTTTGGCTTCCCAAGGGTGTTTAACTCCTGGAAAACACACACACACACACACACACACACACACACGTTAAGGGGAGGAGAGAGCTGCACCATGGTCCCGTCAGGATCAGGGAGACTTGGAGTTCTGTGGTCTAGTGTTCCTCGTGTTCGTCCATAAACAGCGTATCATCAAACCAAGACAGAATACAAAGACACAAACTAATGCTTGTTGAAAGCATATTGAGAGTGTGTGAGTTCATCAGCCTCTGGGCATGCATTGTGTACAAGTTCACGTCAGTACACTGAAAGAACTGAAGCGTTGACTTTAATTAAATGTATTGCGTCAAAAAAATGCACATAACTGTATTAGTTGAAAGCAATAATATTATATATATTACACACAACACAACAGTGTGACAGCAGCTGATGTAATAGGCTTAGATATTCAGATTGTTAGCAGCGTCAAACTTCGAGATTTTTAAAAATAATCTAGTCTTTGACGTGTTTCAAAGAGCATATCATATTACATTTCATTAAGCTTAGGGGTTAAGTGTCTTGGCCTAGGACACTTTACCGTGTTGACAGCAGGGACTGGGGATCGTAATACTTGGTTAACACTAGTGTTAATTTCGTCAGCTATTTTTTTATTTAGTCTTAGTCCTGTGTTCAATTTCATTTTTAGTCATATTTAGTCACCTTCATCCTGTTTTTATTTAGTCAAGATTTAGTCGACTAAAAGTTAGATAATTTTAGTCATATTTTAGTCAAAGAAAACTAATTATTTTAGTCTACTTTTTGTCAATGAAAACTGTTGAGTCTTTTTTAGTCATCAGATTATATAAAACATTTCAGTCAA
Organism: Pseudochaenichthys georgianus; assembly: GCF_902827115.2. Taxonomy (NCBI): domain Eukaryota; kingdom Metazoa; phylum Chordata; class Actinopteri; order Perciformes; family Channichthyidae; genus Pseudochaenichthys; species Pseudochaenichthys georgianus. The sequence goes on along the minus strand of NC_047521.1, from coordinate 2,908,231 downwards.
ACTGTTCTAGCCAAAACCAATAATTTGTCATTTTAGTATATAAATAAATAAGATTATATCTTGTCCTTATTTGATGAAAAACAGGTTGAATGATTAAGAAGCTTTGCATATAGAGTATCTGGTCAGGTTTGTGGTGGTTTTACCAGCTGTGTTGTGGCCACATTGCTTCCCTTCTGATAAAACAATGTTTTTCGGTGTCAGTCATTTTGACGGACAGGATCGTAACATTTCCGTCATAATCCATTAATACCCGTCGACTGCACAATTTATCACTCACTCGCACTGACGGGGGGGGTATTCGGTTAACGCGAGTGCGACCACTGCTCCCAACCCCAAGCCCTGTTGTTGCCATTTCATTTTCTGTTAAATAAGGTTAGTTAGACCACGAGTTAGACCACGAGTTAGACGTAGGCCTTAATTGTAACTAGGGATGCTCCGATCGCCAATTTTGGGGCCGATCGCCGGAACCAGTATCGGCCGATTCCGATCGAGTGGGCGGGGCCTATGGGGATCTTCCATTTAAAGTGATGTTTAAAACTCAGTTAATGGGGCTCATTCACTGGCGCTTCCACAAACAACAACCAACATAATTATTACATTCAAATGAAGTACATTATTCAAGTTTACATTCACTTAATAACACGGGAGAAATGAGCTCACGAGCTCACTCACGAGACAAAAAATGTGCGATTAATTTGCGATTAAATATTTAAATCGACTGACAGCCCTAATATATATATATATATATAATTACCTTCTTTCGAATGGTGGACCTCCTCTTGGCCAGCCTCTGCTTCTTCTCCTGGGTTTCTTGCTGGAACTGGTCTGCGGTCAGCAGGGCCTGGTAGCGCTGGAGGTCAACCTTAAACTGCTGCCTGGCTCGCTGAGCGGCTTCATCAAAAGGCTACAAGGAGGAAGACAATCAGTAAGAGAGGATTTGCTACAATGTCTGCACAGAATATTCTAGTTCATCTCATAGAATCCTGTTGTGAAATGTTGAGTACATCTCATTTAACATTACTTGCAGTTTTTGGGCAACTTTCCCAACTAGCATGAATTACAATTAGGGATGCTCCGATCGATCGGCCGCCGATCGATATCGGCAGATAAAATGGCTTCACCAGTCTGGCAGTAATTTAAGGTGTCTGAAAATGACAATAAAATAGCGGTATGCAACGTGTGTGAAGCAGAAATCCTGCAGCTCCACCCGCTGTGACGGACCGGTGAGCGGAGCAAAACACACACTAACGCAGCATCCACACCACGGCGTGCGTTGAAGCTTGCCGGTGGGCGTGTCTGAAACTCGACCAACAACCAATCACATGAATCTCTCGCCCCGGACACACAAGCATGCGGTTTGATTGGCTAGAGCTTGTACTGGCATATGTGACCTGCTCCATCGAAATCAGTCGCATTGACCCGAAGACACATTTTGAGTTGTATACACTGTTGGAAAGAGGAGAGTCCTAGCTTTCTAACGATATCAGGATTGTTTTTGTACTCCAAATATTAAGCGAAATATGTCACATAATATAATGACTGTCACCGAGTGCTCATTTTGAGAAAAGGGCCTTCAAAGTTTCCTCTTCTCTGGAATCCATCGATCTGATTGGTTATTAGTGGAGCAAATGATCAAAATACTACGGAGGGAAGATATTTTCATTTGGAGGGGAAGCTTGCGAGTGTGTGTGTGTGTATACGTGTGTGTGTGTTTGTGTAATTTTGCATTTGTGTGTATTGTGTTTGTTTCCCGGGGAAAACCCTCACGAGAAACACCGGCTGTTGTTCTGCCTGCTGTGACGTCAAGTTACTCCGTTCTCCGCTTGTAATTATGCCGAAGCTTCAAAGTTGTATTTATCATCTGAATTTGTCGAAACAAGTTTAATATTCTGAAAGCCAAGACTTTGTTTAATTTAAATCAGATGAAAACAAACTGTAACGGACCCTGCCGTGTTATCTATGATTACTTTACTCTTACGTTCATAATGTCAGCCGGAGGGAGGGGGGCGGCGCTGCTGGAAGAGCAGAGTGCGAGTGAGAGGTGCCTGTCTTCGTCCCTTCACAAGCTTCACAAATGTATTTATCGTGTGATTTTGGAAATAAAAGTTTCATATTCTGAAAGCCAAGACTTTGTTTGTTTAAAATTAAACAAAACACCCGAACCCTGAAAAGATATTTTTTTACGTAAATCCACGTTTATTCTGAAATGAGCCGTTGCGACTTCCGACTGATTTCGATAGAGCGGGTCACATATGATTTGATTGGCTTCCGTCGAAGCTTCAAAAGTTGAACATTGCTCAACTTTTGAAGCGAGCAACGCGAAGCGACGGAACCACAATGCAGTTCGGCAAAGCGTGACGTCACCCCATTCAAAGTGAATGGGCAGAAGCATTGAAGCTTCAATGCACTCCGCCGTGTGGACGGGCCGTAAGAGTTAGACCTAACACACTTAGCTATTTTATCTACCTCTGGAACTATTCTTCACAGTGAGCTGCATGAGACGATACTGACAGGCTGTCAGGAGAGAGAGAGAGAGAGGGAGAGAGGAAAACAGAGAGCTTCCGCTCATTTCTCCCGTGTTATTCTCCAAAGTTAATGTAAACTTGAATAATGTACTTCATTTGAATGTAATAATTATGTTGGTTGTTGAAGCGCCAGTGAATGAGCCCCATTAACTGAGTTTTAAACATCACTTTAAATGGAAGATCCCCATAGGCCCCGCCCACTCGATCGGCCCCAAAATTGGCGATCGGAGCATCCCTAGTTACAATTAAGGCCTACGTTTTTATCCTGAAAATGTCAGAAATTTACTCTGCATCATCAACAACCCCCAACATTGTCAAGCCATTATTTTACTATTGTCAATAAAGGCTTTAATGTCTTTAATGTTTAATTAGATTCAAGATTCAAAGGCTTTAATGTCATATGCACACAAGCTACAGCAGGCCCGGTTCTACGGGGGTGCATTGCACCCCCAGTTGAATGTTATGCACCCTCACTGGTAAAAGAGAAGGGAGTGAAAAATATTGTATAAGAAGAAGAAGAAGAAGAAGAAGAAGAAGAAGAAGAAGAAGAAGAAGAAGAAGAAGAAGAAGAAGAAGAAAGTTGAAAATAAAATACATTTTAATTGTGGTTAAATAACATTGTCTGCTGCATTTATTTGGTTAATTTAAACGGTAAGTAACGTTACTATGTCATGCGTGACCTGTGCCGCTGCGCGTTCGTCAATTGCGAAGTGTTTACACAGCAGTCATGGACATAAGAAAATGGTTAAAACAACCAGCCCTTATCGCCAGTAACACTGCATCTACTGCAGGTAATAGTAACAGTTCAGATCATGGGGACATTACGTTACCCGCGGCCGCCGTCGTGGACACTAACGTCCTCCCACCCGACTCGCCGGCTTTGGGCCCGCAAGTGCCAGAGGACCTCGGCAAAACAGAGCCTGCCCAGGTATATTTAAACAAGTTCCCAACTCGCCTGTACAGTGGGGTAAGGTGCTCATTTAGCAGCTCATGGTTTCAAAACAGAGATTGGCTGGAACTTCCTGTAAAAAATATGCCATCTTCTGCTATGCATGAAGACATTTCGGTTCAAATACATCTAACTCAGATGCCTTTACCACAATTGTGCCAGAGTACCAAACGCTGTATCCTGGTACTCATCTGAGTACCTCACTAAAAATGAAATACTATATGGCAGTAAAACAAGAATAGAGTTTAAAAGGAGAGTGATTTGTAAAATATCCATAAAGAAAAAGTAAATCTGTTTACAGTTCTGTTTCATATGGTGTTGAGAGATGTATCCATAGATCTCTTCATTTTGCTCTCAAAGTGCACCAGATTGATGCATTTAACTTCAACATTTAAAAAAAAATCTTCCCGGGGGAGCATGCCCCCGGACCCTCCTAGAGGAAGTTAGGTACACCCCCCACTTATAAAAATAGCTTACATTTATATGCCGTGATCTGATTATCGAGCCTTCATTGTAACAGTCACACTGTGTATTTGCGTGGGGAGTGTTGCAGTAGAAAATTCCACAGTAGCGCCCAGTACCTTAATGGGAAACCCTACATATTTGAGCACCCTCTATGAAACGTCAAGTTACCCCACAGCACCCCCAAAAGAAATATCTGGCGCCGCCACTGTGGGCTAAGCCCCGAATGTTTCCAGGTCCAGGAAACGCCCCTGGTGTACCCCCTCTAATCTCAGATGCACCCCGAGTCATTTTGTTCTGGAACCGGGCCTGAGCTACATTGTAGAAATGGCAATGTAAATCTTAAGTCCCGAGCTCATCCAACAATGCAACAGTAATATATAAATAGTAGGGATGCACGATATAGGTTTTTTGAAACCGATACCGATACCGATAACTTCCTGCTTCTCAAGACCGATACCGATAACCGATAATGATATAATATATATATATATTAAATGTACCTGTAGTTTTTGCACACCTGGTGGTAAAAAAAGACTAGTAGTGAGCAAATGACATGAGCATTACTACTATGAACAAAACAAAGCCAAGAACAGTTCTGACTCTTCAAAGTGACCATATTTATTTTCCCAAACAAACTTCTTGCCTTTTTCAAAAGCCTCGTCGATAGGTAAAAGCCCCGGTGCCTTTGCAGCTGGCTTTGGATTCGCCGCTAGTTTAGCAGCGCAGGCGTCTCCGTACGCTTTTAACACACCATCGTAGCGATGGCGATGTTTCAGGTGACTGATCAGGTTGGAAGTATTATAGCTCGTTTCCTTTTTCCCTCCTCGTGGAACTTCTGCATTGCATTTGTTAATACAAATAGCAAGCGAACTATCTAACTCTGAAACTTTGAAATAGTCCCATACTACCGACGACATGTTTATTTACTGTCCTGGCTTCACGGCCGCACGCCATTTACGTCACAGCCAGGCACGAGTTACGGAGCGCTGGATTTGTGAAGAACTCCCCTCTTCCTAAACCACTAATACCACAGTACTGGCAAAACGGGAGGAGCCGAGTGAAAAACAAGCGCCCCTCATCCCAATCCACCCACACCGCAGTATCTTTTTCTTTTTTTTTACCCAAAAAATATATTGTATATTATCGGGGCTATTAATACTTTTATCGGGTTTATCGGGATGACGTGATAATTCCTAATATCGGACCGATAATTATCGGGCCGATAATTATCGTGCACCACTAAAAAATAGTGCAACAAGAAACAGAGTAGAATAGAACAATGCAGATTATGTTGCACTCCAATGTGCAAGTTATGCAGATGAAGATGAAGTAAACTATATATATATATATGTCAGGAAAATAAAATACATACAATAAGCCAAATAGAGAGAATGTTGTAAGTGACCAAGTAAATGAATGCTAATTAACGCAACGTGTACTAATTATGCTAATTGCCAAACATTATGCAAGTTAGCATCCGGCAGTTTCTATGAGCTGATACTACTACCACCTACTATACATAAAACTTTGATGGGGTACTCAACATTTCCAGGTTGACTAAGCTGGCAACTAGACAATAAGGCACTATTAAAAAAAGGCGTACAGTTTGTACTGTTTAACAAATAAATGAGTGAAATACCTTCTTCTGTTCTGCAGTCAGCATTCTCCACTGCCCGGCGACCTTCTTGATGATTTCAACTGGTTTGATACCTGAAGGCAACAATTGAGTGATCATTAGACTCTCAGACTGATCAAGTCCAGCTGTTTGCTCTGAGATAACATTTGTATTTGTCTTTATGAAGCTTCCTTCACACTGCTTGTTGTGCCAAGAGCCGCTAGTTTGTGAAATCAATAACTTAGGCTTTTTTTTTTTTTTTATGTAGCAACTGTTGCAGATTTACCTGGGAAGTGTCTGGTTATGTCTGGCCGTTGTTGTACAACAAATCTCAGGTATCCGTTTTCTGGCTTCTTTGGCGGTCCGCTGGCCTGAGAGCTCAGATATTTCACTGGAGTGATGTGTGTCGCTGAGAGGACACTGGAGCACCTACAGCATGAGCCAAACACACAAACATAAATATAATGCAATGCAGAAAACATCATAGCACACATTTGTTTTAACAGAGGGAACTCTTATCCAAACTCCGTTCACAAATCTGACCATTTAGTGGTACTTCAATGGTGACTAGTCCGGAGTAACCTAGTAAGGTACCACAGTACAGTAAACACTCTTATTTAAATTACAGTAAATGACAGATAAAGAAGTCTCCGTAGGCCTCTGGAAGTAGTGGGGGATGAAACATATTTTTACATTAGTTCTTGACATTTCTAAGACTTATTTGAATTAAGTTAAATAATTGCTCAAAGAAATTAAACTATGCAAGCAATATCTTGTTTATTTAAATACTGTCAATCATGCACAACCCACTAAATATTTACAAAACTTCAACTTTTAAGATCTGCGCAGCTTTCCACTTTTTGTAAAATACTGCAAATATTTTATTATGAGTATTATGTCATATTATATATTATTATATTCAGTAATTGTTTCTCTATTTTAATGTTGTAATAGTTTTTACAATAGTCTTATTTTGTGGTGGTTTTTCTTACAATGATATCTTCTTTAACTGCATGTATGTATGCACCATATACACCAAGGCAAATTGCTCGTATGTGTTAATAAACTCGTTTCTGATGGTGATCTGTGTTAAAGGCATTGACTCATACTCTATTAGAAAAACACCAGACAGCATTAAACTGCAAGAGGATTAAAATGGGGTCAGAAGTTCACACTCCTCTAGCGCTCACCTAAACACACGTGCTTTACTTTCGATGTAATACATATATTATGAATGTTGCTTTCTAACTGTTATTCCTTTTTATCACACAAAGGCCCTAAATGCTTGTAAAATACATCCAAAAGTGTCTGAATCAATAACAATATTAGTTATGACTTAGTAACTTAAGATGATAAAGTCTTTTTTATTTACCAGCAGCATATGCAGTCATAAGTCCAAAACACATTTCAGTAAAAGTATCCAAAGTGATGTAATGACCATAACATGCTTACAGCCAAAATGAAAGCTAAAGCTAGCCTTTGCTTCGACTTGAGCTAATGCCAGCTAACACAGTAAAGTGACTTCAGGATAGCTACCTTGCCAGAGTGCTTGTGCAGGAGAACACACTGAAGGACTTAGCCAGCCAGCTAGCACCTGCAGTCATTAAGCCGAACGGAGCCATGTTGCTGTCAAGGATGTTACGCTAATGAATGGAAGACACACGTATTGTCCCTAAAAAGCAGCGTGTTATTATATTAACACATTCGTTTTTAATTGTAGCCGAGCGTCTTCCTTTCCTCCTTGTTGACATGCATGGGCTACAAAAGGCGCCTTCTGTCGCCCCGGTGGATTGTGGGAAAGGTCAAAGTAATTCAGCCGGATGTGGATATGATGTGCAGCATGTTGCAGCTCCGACTATGTTCTATAATAAGGAACCCTTTCCTTAAACGGCATAGTGCATGCGACAGCGTGGTTTTAAATATGAATACCTATTTACAGACTCTAATTATCTTTACACTTTGCCAGAGATGGAAGAAGTACTCCGATATTGTACTTGAGTAAGAGTAACAATACTACATCGTAAAAGTACTTTGTTAGAAGTATAAGTCTTGCATTCCAAATTGTACTAAAGTAAAAGCACAAAAGTGTTGAAAAAATATACTCAAGTACAAAAAGTCAAACTACAAATTATTCAGTATTTCCCATATATGATTTCAAAATATTACATTTTAGTATTATAATTACAGTATTGTGTATTAAGTCAATATTGCACTTAAAGGTGGGGAATATTTAAATGACTAGATATACCCCTGGATAGCTTAACCCAGTGTTTAACCTACAGGGGCCCCGACCCCCGGGGGGCCGCCAGGGGGGTCACGCAAAGTTTGAGGGAAAGGGGGATTTTTTATTTTTTTAAAGTTACATTTATTTAATTTATTTTTGAGATGTTATTATTAATAACTGCATATCTATCAATCTATGTGTCCTTTGATGCCAATCTTTTAATATTTTTTGTTTTTAAATCACACGACTGCCCTTCAAGCCAATCAGAATCGAGCTGCCGCTATTGAGAGTGAAACTGAGTATCTGCTCAGTTTTTGGAGCAAGTGAATATTTCGCTCTGCAGCTGGATGAGAGCACAGAGCAAATGTTGCAGAATTGCTTGCATACATCAGATTTATTTCAGAAGACAACTTTGTTGAGGAAATATTATTTTGCAAAGCACTGGAAGGTAGGACCACAGGAAAAGACATTTTCCAAGTTTTAGATGAGTACATCATCTCAAATGGACTTGACTGGTCTCGTTGTGAGTGTGTGTTCAGATGGGCCAGTGGGGCTACGACAGGCAAAAAAAGTGGAGTGACAGCTTTGATCAGGCGGAAGGCCCCAAATGTAGTGGCAACGCACTGCATGCTCCATCGCGAGGCACTTGTTGCTAAACGTATTTTGTGTAACGAGATGGGCGCAAAGTTTGAGGGGTTACTGCTCCACTCCAACGTACGCTGGCTTTCCTGTGGGGCGGTGCTGAATTGTGTTTTTGAACTGCGAAGGGAGATCAGTGAAGTCCTCTCTTCTGAAAATCATCAACTGGCTGGCCGTTTTTCAGATGCCTCATGGCTCTGGAAACTTGCATACTGTTGCACTCCCTCAGTAGTGGGGACGTAACAATAATAATGAATCATTTTTAATGTATATCACTGATGTTATTATAATGGTTACTGTTGCACACATAACATTTGATATACTATATTAGATCTGTGTGAATGATTATCAAATGATTTGTAAACCTTTAACATTTTAAACCTTCGCAAATTGTAGGCCCATCTCCCAGCTGCCATTTTTATCTAAAGTCCTGGAGCGAGTATGTAATCTACGCCCAGCTGCAGTCTTTTTTAATCACACATGGCATTCACGAAAAGTTTCAGTCTGGCTTCAAACCCATGCACAGCGCTTTGAAGAGTTAATGATCTGCTCCTAGCCGCCTGACGATTCCCTGGGTTTGATTTTTAGATTTGCTGTTGTAATGTATTGTCTTCTGTTTGCGACTGTAGTAATGTGTTATTTATTATTTGCATGTACAGCACTTTGGCTCGACCAAAAATCGTTTTTAAAATGTGCTATATAAATAAAACCTGATTTGATTTGAACAAATAAACACAAATGGAGCAAATACTTTTTACAATTTGTTGATGATTATTAAACTGTGCATTATTTGGATGGCTGTAATGTTACAACTTATACCTTTGAATGTTTATAAATACTTATAGCATCTCTATACATTGAGATGTAATACTTGGTCAAAGGTAAATATTAGTTATCTGATCTATTTAAGGATTTCATGTTTAAATAAGTTTTACAAGTAGTAGTAACAAATACTTAACACAGAATCTAAAATGTCATCAGTAATGATCTTTTCTTTTTGCTAGAAGATACAACACTGCAGAATACAGATGTACTTTTGGGAATATGCACCATAAAAACATAGCAATGGTAACAATAAATGTATAATCCCTTCACACATCACATTAAGCTCAGTGATCCAAACCACAAAGTCGTGATAAAAACAGTACCTTTCTTTAATTCAGTACAAAAGGTGCCACACAGGCCTCAAAGACACAAGTGAGACTATTTACACAGGAACAAACAAATATATTTTCACCACTTTTATAGCATAGATGGATATACAGATGAACACATGTAACCCTTTATTACAGGTCAGTCAGTGGATTCAAATCTCTTCTTTGTTCCCGTGTAAAACCAACGTCACTTCTACTCTCAGGGGAAAAGAGAACATCATTTGAATGACAGATTTACATAGTGATAACTCTAATTTAAATGAAATATCCAAGACGATTTTAATGCTATGCAATTAATAACAATAGGAAGAAGAAGAAGACTGTAATACGTGACTTGTAATTTCTCCCGTTTTCAGGAAAATAGTACATTGTTTCATTCCACTTCGTCTGCTACAAGATGCAAAAAAAAAAAAAAAAACCTTGATCACCCACTACATGACATGTGTCAGAATGTTGGGCTCACATATTTGGCATTCACCCATCCACATTTCCATGGTTGGGGGTGTCCTGCAGCTGATGTTGCAGCAGGGACTGGAAGTGGGCTATTCCTCTCCAGGAGCAGCTAGCATGTATGCTGCTCAATCACTCAGCTCCTCTGGGAAAAGGCTTCTCGCTGAATGGCATATGTTGGCATTTAAATCCTACAATCTACTAGTCTTACTTCAAAAATGAAGAATGCAATTTGTAATAACCTTGAGTTATAAATAAAAATTCCTTGATGCAAGAACAACATGCCAAACTTCTTGGAAACATCATCGTCCATATAGCGACCGCAGGGAATCATTCTCTTCTGCTTCCTTTCAAAAACAATCAATGTACATGTCATGGATTAATGATATTGTTAATGACAGTTCACTTTGATGGAAGTTACCTGGATTACTTAATGATTCCATATTATAATGTACAGTGTGTTGTGACTTTAAAAAAAAGGAAGGAAAAAGGAAAATTCTCAGCATGTTTTCTTCTCTTTTTTTTTACATGGCGTACTTTTGGGTCCAATCTTTTGCTAGTTTGTTGTATCTGAGGAGAGAAAAGACGAGAGTGGTGATTGGACAACAGGTCAACACATGTCACATGATGTAGATTGATATCAGTGGACGTCTCGTTTACACTCACTTGTCTTTGTCGTTCTTGTACATGTGTGCTATGTCTGGAACTAAGGGGTCATCTGGGTTCGGATCACACAGCAATGAACATATGGACAATAAAACTGCAATGAAAAGGAATACAAATTAACTTTAAGGGGTTAAAAACTGTGATTATTCAAGTTAAAAAAAGTTCATTGTTTATCTTGTAAACACCTTCATTTAGATTGTGTTCATTATTGTATTTAAACATACCGTAAATACATATTGCAGCATACTACCTCACAGGATATATTTTTACTTTAATTTCAAGGTAATGTACATTCTTTGTTATGTAAAGAGTACACTCTGTTTATATGTTTAGTAGATTGGTATATTCGAAATTATTCACATTCATTGTGTATATTTTATAGTGTTTAGAAACTCCTTTGAAAATATATATTTTTTACTGTGAATATGTAATTATGTTTTTTAAATGTGTAATGTTTACCTTTATTATATTTGTATTTAATTCTATTTTGAAGACATTTTGTAATTCTTGTTGATTGACTTTCAAAATGCTGCAGTGACCGATTTCCCAACTTGGGATAAACAAAGTATCTCTCTATCTTAAAGCAAATATATTTTACAAATGTTTATATGCATGTTGTATTTGTTCTTATTTGCGCACTGCTTGGCAATATTGTATGTCATTTCAGTCTTGCCAATAAAGCTTTTTGAAATTTGGATTACAGGATATTATTACATTCATTTAGTAATATAGATAGGACCTGCTCCAAAACACCACCACTGCTTTTTTTTTATATATAAATAAAGTACAATTTAATAGGTTCATTCTTTTTCATTTTACAGACAAAAATAAAATAAAACACTGATAACATAAAAAACACAAGACATTAGATAAAGTGGATAGCACAGTGAAGTTGGAGTCGTAGTTACCTTTAGACACTGTAAGTGCTGGAGACCACTGGGACCGTAGAATGTCCAAACAGATACTCCCGTTGCTGTTTATATTTGGGTGATAAATCTTTGTTGTAAATGCTACCTGTAAAAAGATAAGATATACATTATAAATCCTATAATGTACAACTTATCAGGTATTATGGTTTACATCATTTAGGTGATAAGAGAGAGTCTAGGACCTGAGGACTTCCTGACAGTGAGGTCCACAGTAGGACTCTCCCTTAGGTGATAAGGGAGAGTCTAGGACCAGAGGACTTCCTGACAGTGAGGTCCACAGTAGGACTCTCCCTTAGGTGATAAGGGAGAGTCTAGGACCAGAGGACTTCCTGACAGTGAGGTCCACAGTAGGACTCTCTCTTAGGTGATAAGGGAGAGTCTAGGACCAGAGGACTTCCTGACAGTGAGGTCCACAGTAGGACTCTCCCTTAGGTGATAAGGGAGAGTCTAGGACCAGAGGACTTCCTGACAGTGAGGTCCACAGTAGGACTCTCCCTTAGGTGATAAGGGAGAGTCTAGGACCAGAGGACTTCCTGACAGTGAGGTCCACAGTAGGACTCTCCCTTAGGTGATAAGGGAGAGTCTAGGACCAGAGGACTTCCTGACAGTGAGGTCCACAGTAGGACTCTCTCTTAGGTGATAAGGGAGAGTCTAGGACCAGAGGACTTCCTGACAGTGAGGTCCACAGTAGGACTCTCTCTTAGGTGATAAGGGAGAGTCTAGGACCAGAGGACTTCCTGACAGTAAGGTCCACAGTAGGACTCTCCCTTAGGTGATAAGGGAGAGTCTAGGACCAGAGGACTTCCTGACAGTGAGGTCCACAGTAGGACTCTCCCTTAGGTGATAAGGGAGAGTCTAGGACCAGAGGACTTCCTGACAGTGAGGTCCACAGTAGGACTCTCTCTTAGGTGATCAGAGAGAGTCTAGGACCAGAGGACTTCCTGACAGTGAGGTCCACAGTAGGACTCTCTCTTAGGTGATAAGGGAGAGTCTAGGACCAGAGGACTTCCTGACAGTAAGGTCCACAGTAGGACTCTCTCTTAGGTGATAAGAGAGAGTCTAGGACCTGAGGACTTCCTGACAGTGAGGTCCACAGTAGGACTCTCTCTTAGGTGATCAGAGAGAGTCTAGGACCTGAGGACTTCCTGACAGTGAGGTCCACAGTAGGACTCTCTCTTAGGTGATCAGAGAGAGTCTAGGACCTGAGGACTTCCTGACAGTGAGGTCCACAGTAGGACTCTCTCTTAGGTGATAAGAGAGAGTCTAGGACCAGAGGACTTCCTGACAGTGAGGTCCACAGTAGGACTCTCCCTTAGGTGATAAGAGAGAGTCTAGGACCAGAGGACTTCCTGACAGTGAGGTCCACAGTAGGACAGAAACGTGAGCAGTCTTACCTTTGGAGGCTTGAACGGGTAGTCGGTGGGGAAGTGGATTGTGAGGAAGAACACTCCTCCTTGGTAAGGACTGTCACCCTGACATGAACACATGGGGAGACATAGCTGTCAGTCAAACATGGAAACAGCTTCTAACCAACTTGAGTGTGTCCACATTGAAAAAGTAATATTCGTTATTACAAGCACATAACAAACAACGCTGACAAATCCAGAGCAGTAATCTGATTTATCATTTCATGAAAATTACTTCAGCAGTGTAAAATATTTAGAATTTAAAACACACAACTAGAATAGAATAACATGCAACAAATACCAAACATGACCTATTTGCCAAGCTTAAAGAGGGTCTGTCAGTGTCATGACTAATAAGCACTTCATAGGTTGCCATGGAAAAGGTAAGCCAGCTGTGAAATAATGATTGTAGTAAATTGCCACATTTCTACTTCTTATGTATATATTAAATGTTTTATTCTATTTGATCTTTTACTGGATATTTGATTTCAATGTCTTATGTTTATTTAATGTTGTTATTGTTCATTCTTACTTTAACTTTGTATGTCTTTAGAAATATATATATTTTTGAATAATTAGTATTATTTTCATTCTTAAATGAAGCGTATGTCTAGCAATCCAATTTCCCCAGGTCAATTGTATTTGCTCATTTCACTTTGGTAAATGTGTTCAACCTGTTCAAACACACAGTCGGGCTGTGCAATTCATCATATTTTAATCGCAATTACGATTTTGGCCTGCCACAATTACGAAAACAACATAATCGAAAAACGATTATTTTGCTTTGCTAGGTTGTGACAGTGCAACATATTTGATCTAATTTATTTTAGTCTAATTTATTTTTATTTATCATATGTTTATATGTTTAGTAGCTTGTTGAAGTGCGCTCCAAAATATTTGTTGATCTTGTTTATCGGTATTTATTATGTTGATATTATTTATTTAAATGTGAATATAAATGTATAATTTATTTTTGTATTGGTTTTTCAGTTGAATTATGCGTTCAGGGTAATCAACAGTTAAAAAGATACTGTTCAAATTATTATTTGTATTTGTTTTAAAGTTCAATAAATGGATGTTTTCAAAGTCAATGAATAATATTATTTAATAATCATGATATCAATTATTGACCAAAATAATCGTGATTAGGATTGTTGCCATAATCGAGCAGCCCTAACACACAGGCTTATATTTCAACATTATATTCATGTGAACCTGGTGTTGAATCCGTTTTTCATAGTTCAGTTTTTATACGAGTATCTGTTTTTATTCACTATTGGAAGCAAATATGCTTCTCAGTTCAACGTGAATACAATAGCTTGTTTAGATGCCTTACAGCGTAACCGCAATGAGCCAAGTAATATGAGGAGATGCAAAACTATTAAAAGGAAATGCAAAAGTGTTCCAAACAAATCCCTAGAGTGATTTTAAAGGCCTACGTCAAGCAATGGTAATCATTTCCAATAGCAGCAATTAAGAGACTATTTCCAGTGTAGCAGAAGTGTGTATGAGAGGACTGATGCTGTGATACTCACCGGACCCATTATGGTCGCCTGCCAGTGAAACACTAACAGCATTTCAGGGAGAAAGAGACAGGAGAATGTAAGACGCAATGTTCATCATCCATCATCCATCAGTTACACTCACTGTGTCTAAAGAAGCTCATCCCTCCCTTTCTGTTTCAAACTTTCAGGTGAATCTAACCTTATAATGTACCTCTAAGAGAAAGTCACATGCTGCAAATCACAGCTGAGCTAACATCCTCACAGCTCTAAGCTCAGTTGGTCAGTGTTCCAATGGTGATTCAGTATCGAGTCGTGCAGTGATGACGTATGTTTGTAGGCCATCAGGGAAGTTAGCGTTGCATCGTCAAAAAGCAATGGGATTTTTTTTAGTGGAATTCAGAAAATAAAATCTGCGGCAAACATGAATTTCTGATCAAAGTAGTTTACAACACTTGGTGCTGTCTCAGATAGCATTATCTGCACAACAGATATGCTGGATTGAAATATTCACCCCCACTTTCCCCATTGACTATGCCTGTACACCATTTCAAACAATAAAATGACAAAATAATCATTTGAAAAAACACATGAAATGCATGTGTACTCACAGTCTTCCCCCACTGGTCCAGCAGAGCACTGAGCTGGAGGGTCTCTCTGCAGGTCATGCAGCTCCTGCTCAATGCAACAGAAACACAACTCTTAGTTATTCAGCTTAATCATATCTAATACTTAGTCTTTCATTTCAATAACCATTTGAGATCACATGTTCAAATGTAAAATTGTGCAGGCACTCAAGGTCAACTCAATGTGACTTTTGCTCTCCAGTTCATGTCATGGTATTCCTCAAGTGAAAGAGAAAGTAGACACTTGAATCCAAGTTCAAACCCCAGTTTTCACACGCTAACTGTTATTACTTCCAAGGACATTTCACAGCATGTATATGTTGCCCCTTAGGAACAAAAAGTTTGTAAAACAACTGATCCAGCAGAGAAAAAAGTTTGAACAAAGGTTATTTACAGTGGCGGATTGGTCCATTTGGACCAATCCAAGGACTTAATCCGTGGACGTAACCGCTCTACGGATTGGTCCATTTGGGTATGGGCACGTCACTGTACCCAGGAAGAAAAAGAGAAATCTCCTTCGAGGCGTTCTGGGGCAGCACAGACAGGTCTTCTCTGTGTTAGAGTTTTACTCGCTACAGGGTGTACTTTGAGGGTTTGTGACTCTGCAGACCGGTCACATGCAGGAAAAGCTACATAACACACAAGGGGACGGGTAATAACCGGAAAAGCATGATATGGGACCTTTAAAGGACAGCCATAAGTGTATACACTCATGCTGATGCACTTGCATTTTTAATCATATCATAATACAATTATGGATTTTGTAAGGACTCGTGGTTGTTAAGAGATACATCCCGTTCCCCTGGTGTCTATCCATTTGATACTAAGGCAGTAGCCCATGACCTCACTAACTAAATGGCAGGGTTATAAACACTGGTGTAACGTAGTGAAGGACATTTACTTAAGTATTGTACTAAAGTACGATTTTGGGCTTCTTATACTTTACTTAAGTATTTGTATACTTCTACTTCACTACAATTTGGATACTTTTGACTCCACTACATTAACTTGAAAATATGATTTATTAGTTACTTTACAGATTCAGATTATTAGCAAATGCACAATATAGATAAACAAAGAAATAAACTATATCGTTATAGGTACAATATTCAGCAGCAGTATATAAAGTGATTACAAGTTGCTCCACTTTTACCAGCTGTGAAGAACACGCTATTGCTAAAACAATTCAAATAGTTATTTAGTACACATATTTTTTTATGAAATGGGACAGAATAAGTACTTTTACTTTTGGAACGTTAAGTATTTTTCTGAGGCCAATACTTTTGTTCTTTAACTTAAGTAAGATTATGAATGCAGGACTTTTATTTGTCACAGAGTATTTTTACAATTTAGTTTTTCTACTTTTATCTAATCAAAATATCTATAAACAACCAAATGGAGGACAGTGAGGCTTTCTTCGTAATGCAGTATTTGTTTACCACAAAGAAGAAAAGTACAAATGGACTGTTGTCCTGTTACTTTAAAGAACACACAGTGACAGATTGTCAGGGAGTAGTTACTGAGCTAGCTAAACTGTTAGCAGGCTAGCCCGAAACTTTGAAGTTGACACCGGCTGCTAGCTGTTCTAGGCGGTGTCAACAGACAAGTTCTTTGCAAAAAGCTAAAACGTTAGATATCAAAATGCTTCAATGCGAGGGTAGCGTTGAAAATGTTGTTAATAAGCCGTTTGGTGGAAATTAACTCTTTACGTTAGCCTCTGCTGTTAGCTACAGTTAGCTGGCAACCGTAGCTAGCCAGTCACATTTACCTTCTGTATTCTTTTCAGTGCCATGATGCCCGGTGCCGTTTTCTCCTCCACACAGGTCGACTGGGTCTTTATCTGGTTTTAATATTATTGCTGGCGATGTCAATGGCTGTAGTTTATTCCCTGAGTGCTTCGAGAGACGGAGATGTGTTTGTGTTTTCAGAAAACCTCTTTTGTTTCCGCTTTCTCCTTGTTCTTCTCGTTATTCTTCTTCGTCTCCTCTGGTTTATTGTAAACTTCAAGATGCATACCGCCACCTACCGTCCAAAGAGTTTAATATCCTGTTTTAAATTCCATATCAGGTCTGATGTCTCAGTTATATTCGTTTGAAGAAAAGGTGTCTATTAACTTGGGTGCATATTTTCAAAAATGTACTTTGGCCAAACGCAAATGATACAAAAAAAATCACTCAATTTCCCCATTCATAATATCAATATAAAGGTAATATGTAATACATATATACTTACCTTTCTACATTTGTCTTCAGTAATTTCTTCAAATTATGCAGATATTTATCAACTCATGAAGCTTGTTTGTTTTTTGTAAATTCACAGTTGACTTCATGTTTGTGTTCTTTATTGTCAAAGTGACATTACCAAAGAAAGAGAAATGTAATGAAATGCATTGATTTGTTACAACTTTCTGGTATGTATTTGACATTGTAACATTCAGAATATAATTACAATTTGTTATTTGTTAAATAAAATACAGTAACCACAGCAATAACAAAACAACCAGATGCAAATGTAATGCCAGGTAATGTTGATTGTGTACTTTAAGGGCCAGTGTGAAATATATATGCAAAAAATAGAAAATAATAATATGAGCACTTAAGGAGTGGGTCCTCTTCTAACGTCTTCTTCTCAAGTATGGTGTTATGGTCTTAACGACGAGGCAAAGGTCCTCGACAGGCCCATGTCGTAAACACTATCATGATGTTGTTTGGAGCCAGAGAACTGACTGTAAACAGAGCTGCAATCTGTTTACTGTTCCCAGAACTTGTGTTTATGGGACTGCATGCTGGTATGAGTGATAACATAATCCTTCTAACAGATAAAGGTAGCCTAATTGTCAGAGCAATTATGAACATGGACCTTTCTGGATGTATGAGGAGAGGAGGCTCTTAAAGTGTCTGACAGGGAAAGTCTCATGGGGGATCATTTGATGTCAGGAACACAGATTATTTATTTCACATGCATTCCATACTAGACTGTATATTTCAATAAAACAGTTGTTTTGTCACACTGGGATAAATAATCAACAGTTATCCATCAAAACACAGAGGCGTTTTATCGTAAGAAAAGGCTACCCTTGCTTCTTACATGTTATTGAAGGGTCATGAAGCAAACCCCAAAATGAAATACATTGTTTAAAGTTTAAACAAATAAGAGGCCCAGAAGATGTAAACCTATCCCTTACAAGTTATGTTCATATGCAGTGAACAGTATGAACGATATGCAGTTGAGACTCATGATCACTCACAACATTCAGTCTCAATTCAGGAGGAAGTGTGACGTGTAAATGGCTCAATCAAACATATCTATGACATGTTCTTCTCCCACAGCAGGGAGAAGAGTAACATATTAAATACAGAGGGAAGCATGCGTTAATGAAAGGAAATCAAATAACTAAACATCCATTGTAAATTATAATATATAAGTAAACATATATTAGTACTGAGGTAGCAGCAAGTGACAACATTAAGTGTGTAAAAAGTGTGTATTCCACATGGCAAAGTCTTTTTTTCAACCGTGGTGTTACAATCTGAGTATTGAAATAGCAGCCAAAAAGACATTCTATATTGCACATAACGTGGGGTTACACTCTGGTTTACCAAGGGCTGTAATGGTGGTACAGTCTGACTGCTGCAGGGAGAAAGGACACCAGCCTGCTGTTGCTGAAGGAGCAGAGTACCCTCGGGTGGGTGGGACATGATGTCCAGCAGTGAAGACAGATTGGCCATCACTCTCCTGTCCCCCACCACCTCCACCGTGTCAAGCGGGCTCCCCAGAACAGAGCTGGCCTTCACTTTTGACAGCTGGACTAGTTTTGATATTATGAAGGGCCAAGAGTGAGAAAGGAGGCACAGACTGACTATAATATGTACTGATGTTCTGGCTGATACAAGAGAGAGACATCTCAAACTCACTGTTGAAAACATACAGTATGTTACTTGATACAGTGTTTGAGAATCACTTCTAAAATATTGAGAGTGGCTAGTTTGCTTACGAATTACCGACTAAGTGTTTCTTTTAACTTCCTGCAGCATAGAGAGAACACCCAGTTTTTCTTTGAAGGACTTTCAGAATGTCTTGCCTTATTTATTATCAGTTAACAAGTCCTCAACTGATTACAAGAGTGATTCATTCAGTCATTCATCTTCTACTGTTTAGCAACTAATCATTGCTTAATGTACTATGTGTATATTTGACCACTAATCTCTCCATTTCCAGCATTAACATGAATCCTCTTCTGTGGATCTGTTTCCTGCTCCTCTCAAGATCACCTGCGTATCCAATAAGCTACGTTAAATTAATGAATTTACAAAGAGTACTGTAAGGCTAGAAGGTCTCTATAATGAAGTTGTCATTTGGGATATGTTTTGATTATTTAGCGATCTTCCTCAGTCCAAAGACATTTTACTGTTACTTCTCAGTGACTGCCTTTTTTCCAAATGAAACACAGAGAATCACATAGGCATCAACAACATTAATACATTGATTCCATAATCAAACATGCTTATTACCCATCATTCACTAAACAAAAACAAATGTGGAAAGGGTTTTACTGGTAACAATAATATCCTGAAAATATAGATGTATTATTTTGAGAAATTAATGAATGGATTAGAAAAGGAGCCTACAATATAAAAAGGCACTATCGTTTCCATGCAGTATACTTCAAAGAGCCTCCTACGTGAGGACCATACTGTAGCTGTCACATTTCAGAGTGGGTGGAAAAAACAGCAGCAGTCTTTGCTGCGGACCCATTGTTCATCAGTCCCTCTGCTGCACAGAGCCTTTTGCTATTTCACTTCCTAATGGAATTCCACTGCCATTTGAGGCCCAATGTACCGTGGATGATCCAGTGCCTACTGGAGCCACACTGAATTGTCATTATTCCTCTCTTTTGAGGCGTGTTGCCTTTACAGTCCAACTACTAACTGGAGTTCCACTTTTGCTTGGATACCATTGATTTTGCTCTACACTAAAAGGCTGCTGAGATATTGCTGGAGTTTTATCACCAATGTAAGTTGAGCTCACCCTTTGACATATTTCTGACATTAAAAATGCTTTCATGGGTGTATAGCAGGACAAATTCAGGGTACTACTATTCAGCTTCGTCAGAGCAGACATGTCGATATATAATATCAGAAAAAGCCCAGGTCTTATTTATTATGATGTCATATTTTGCATTGTGGGTCACTGCAAGGGCCTTATGAGACACTTGTGGTACTCGGCCATCATCTGCTGTTCTTGCTTTGACAGGGCAAATGTCCATCATATTGTATTAGTTTGTTAAGATTTGCAATAAAGAAATAATCAGAAACGAAGGATATTTGAGTTAACGGAACCCTTAAATCAAGTTTCTCACACATGATTTAAACCTTAATAAACCTTAAACACTAATATCTCCATTAAAAGCCATCTACTATATCAAAACAAAACCTAAATATGTATATTGGTCGGTATATAATATCACTGTCGAACCAGGATTAACAACTATTTAGCAACTAATCATTGTCTGTAATGTACTATGTGTATATTTTACCACTATTCTCCATTTCCAGCATTAACATTATCTTCTGTGGATCTGTTTCCTGCTTCTCTCAAGATCACCTGTGTATACAAAAAAATCCAATAATCTAAGTTAAGTTAATTAATTTACAAAGAGTACTGTAAAGGCTAAGGTCTCTATAATTAAGTTGTCATTTGGGATTGATTATTTAGCGATAGTTTAAACCTTGGTGGTATACCAATGAGAAATCACTATAACCACTCAAACAGTAACAGTTATTATCCACATGGTGTCAAATACATAATTTTCATTTAATATTTACACTTAAACTGAAAATAAAACATTTACACATTTTAGTTAGATGTATCCTAGAGAGTAAGGTGTTATTATTTTTAACTAAACACATACTACCTCATGTTATCCAAATTCATGCTTAAGGCGAGACACCCCAGGTGAATAGGGTAATTTTTTTAACTTAAAGATATCAGCTAGAAATGTCTCCAGTTAATTACTTACAATAAGGCAATTGTTCTTTGTATTACAAGTTTTCTGAAATAGCATGTTTGAATATGCAAATGACACATTATCTCATTAAATATGCGCATATTTTAACACATTTCAGGAACCGAAATCTGAACTTTGGATAAAGCCAGGTTCAAAATTCTTGTTTCATTTTTGTAGTCATATTAGTACAGTATCTAAGGCTTTTACAGAAGGTATATATATTTTGGATATCTCTTTTTATCACTCCATAAATCAGAAAATACTGTCAACAGCCCTAACATATCAATTTTCACCATGTTTTTAGGTGTACAATGTTGTATAATTCAGGCTATGAATGATATATGAACAAACCCTTCTGTAAAAGCCTTCATAATATTGATAGGAATATAACTGGAAGGTTTGGTGTATGTAAGTGCTACTGAAGTGGACATTTCGAACTCAGGGTAGGAGAAAAAACTCATTTTGAGAAAACGACCTTTAAAGATTGCAGTGAGGCGCTAGCTAAACCCTCCTGTTCTTTGGATGACAGCTTGCGCATCGACACACTCCGTGAAGGTATTTCATGTTCGGGGTCATTTGTTTTTTGTATAACCTTGCTTCGTGCAAGTGACAATTGTTGTCGTCTTCTCTGTGAACGTTTTTTTCGCCGTTCTTTTGCCATTTTGAGATTTAAATTTCTAGCGGAAAGCTAACCAGGAAGTGTTTTAGCACACCACGTTACGCATCTGAACGAATCACGTTGTCAAAAATGTACACCAGCCAATGAGATTGTGTTTCTTGGTTTAAGACCCCTTAGTGCTTTCACGATTGGTTGCTGATACAAAGGAAATGACCATATTTGGATCCGATGAGATTGTGCAGGCGAGACGGAGCTTTCCAACGATGGCCCAATTCCAAATCACCCCCTCGACCCTACCCCTCCGTGACGGAGTGAACTCCGTCTGTAGCCACACTCGCAGCTGAATGAAGTTCCCTCCATTAGGGTTAAGGGTATAAATCATAGAGGTATAAATACAGCGGCAAGCTTTGGGACAAACTCCCCTCTCTCCGGCAGAAACAGGAAATGCCGTAACTGTAACAACTGTTTCAAATCAGCTCTTTGACAAAAAATGTAATAACTCAAATAAAATTCCAAACATCTTTAATTGTGTTACTTTTTTGTAAAACTCTTTTAGTTTTAAACCTGATGTTTATAAGCTTCTTAGTGTTTGCAACAATCTGTAAATACACAACTTTAAAATAAAATGCACACATTTACCTTTTTCTAGATTAAACACAGTACGATCCTAAATTAAAACATATGAGGTTATCGTGAGGTTGTTAACATTGCAGTTTATCAGTGGATGTTTGCTGGAACTACTTGTTAACAGCGTGTTTCCTGATGGACACACACAGCGTGACTCCGGTCAGGTAGAGACTGGGGCTGCAGTCGGATAGTTTAAAAATCAGCTCCTAAATTCTAACCCTATCGTCTATTCCTTGACCTCTGAGTGAAACGTCACGGGGTTAAGGGATAGTGGATAGGAGAATTCAAAAGGACTTAGGAGAAGAGACTGTGGTACTTTAGAGAATCCGAATGCACTTTCACTATCCGACGTGTTTATGATGCGCCAGCGGACGTCATTGTGTGTGTCTGCTGCTGTGGGGAAACCATGGAAACCACAGTTTTCTATACAGCGGACTACAACATGGATGTTTAATAAGAACGAGGGACTACTGTAAACTCATCTAGAGACTCTGCACCGTGCTCTGATGCTGCTGCTTTGCTTTATGAACGTGGACAACAGAGAAACATATTCTTCAGGACCAACGTTGGAATTGAAATAAAAAAGGAAAGTGAAACTTATGCTCTCACCCTCTCCCTCCGGTCCACATTAACACAAATGATCCCAATACGTATGATTGTATGAACTAAAGATCTTAAAATCAATACAGATGTATTTATTATAAACGTTAGTCCTTAACATCTATCACTGTGTATATCACCATTCAAACATCTTTTAAAAGTTGAACAAACCCCACACAACTCAGTAAAGACTGAAATGTTGACTTTATTTGATAATTTCAGTGAAAACTAACGTTCATATTTCTCTTTTTGATTATAATACTGATGAACGTTCAAAACAAAGCACGTTGGCAACTTACCACCTATGTTTTAAAATGCTTAATAAGCACCGTAACTTTCATGATATCATTTCTCGGTCATAATCGGTTGTTTCCGTGAACGGCCGACTGTTGAGTGACGGCAAATGCTGCGGCTGCAAGGCATTGTGGGGCAGCATTTTCGCTTCTCCTGTCGGTTAGGGAGGTCCAGTGGTTCCTAAGCTAAAGGAGGTTATAAAGGAAGTTTGAAACCTCCTTTCCTATCATTCTCATCATTCTAGAGAATTCGAACGGCACTTATCATGGCTGCCACTGAGGGACTTCCGGGTCATTTCACTCCTTTAGGAAGGTTCCTAAGCTAAATGGACTATTGAAGTTGAATAGTCCATGATAAGTGCCGTTCGAATTCTCTAGAATGATGATGGTCTAAAATGGTGCTTATTAAGCATTTTAAAACATATGTGGTAAGTTGCCAAAGTGCTTTGTTCTGAACGTTCATCAGTATTATAATCAAAAAGAGAAATATGAACGTTAGTTTTTACTGAAATTATCAAATAAAGTCAACATCTCGCAGTCTTTACTGAGCTGTGTGGGGTTTGTTCAACTTTTAAAAGATATTTGAATGGTGATATACACAGTGATAGATGTTAAGGACTAACGTTTATAATAAATACATTTGTATTGATGTATGATTTTCAAACAATCATACGTATTGGGATCATTTGTGTTAATGTGGACCGGAGGGAGAGGGAGACGAGCATACAGTAAGTTTCACTTTCCTTTTTTATTTCAATTCCAACTTTGGTCCTGAAGAATATGTTTCTCTGTTGTCCTCGTTCATAAAGCAAAGCAACAGCGTCAGAGCACGGTGCAGAGATAGATGAGTTTACAGTAGTCGCTCGTTCTTATTAAACATCCATGTTGTAGTCCGCTGTATAGAAAACTGTAGTTTCCATGGTTTCCCCACAGCAGCAGACGCACAAAATGACGTCTGCTGGCGCATCATAAACACGTCGGATAGTGAAAGTGCATTCGGATTCTCTAAAGTACCGCAGTCTCTTCTCCTAAGTCCTTTTGAATTCTCCTATCCACTATCCCTTAACCCTGTGACGTTTCACTCAGAGGTCAAGGAATAGGAGATAGGGTTAGAACTTAGGAGCTGATTTTTAAACTATCCGACCGCAACCTGGGGCTGCAGTCGAATAGTCCATTTAGCTTAGGAACCTTCCTAACCAAGTGAAATGACCCGGAAGTCCCTCAGTGGCAGCCATGATAAGTGCCTTTCCAATTCTCTAAATGAAAGGAAAGGAGGTTTCAAACTTCCTTTATAACCTCCTTTAGCTTAGGAACCACTGGACCTCCCTTACCGAAAGGAGAGGAGAAAATGCTGCCCCACAATGCATTGCAGCCGCAGCATTTGCCGTCACTCAACAGTCGGCTGTTCACGGAAACAACCGATTATGACGGAGAAATTATATCATGAAAGTTACGGTGCTTATTAAGCATTTTAAAACGTATGTGGTAAGTTGCCAAAGTGCTTTGTTTCATCAGTATTATAATCAAAAAGAGAAATATGAACGTTAGTTTTTACTGAAATGATCAAATAAAGTCAACATTTCACAGTCTTTACTGAGCTGTGTGGAGTTTGTTTGAATGGTGATATCACAGTGATAACGTTTATAATAAATACATTTGTATTGATTTTAAGATATTTTCATAGTTCATACAATCATACGTATTGGGATCATTTGTATTAATGTGGGAGAGGGTGACGAGCATAAGTTTCACTTTCCTTTTTTATTTCAATTCCAACTTTGGTCATGAAGAATATAGAATATAGAGACCGGTCCAAGTCAGCACCGCTGCAGACTCGCTGTTTGAGGGCTTGATAGCCCACTCCCCCTCCACACCAAGCCCCCAGGAAGTGCGCCGGACTCAGATGAAAATATTCGTGGTGGCCAAACGGCGGTACTACACTTATGTTTGGTTGCCAGGCCAGGAAACACTTTTTCCCATTGACTTACATGGGGAAATAGTGGTCTGTAAATCGTTGGATAATTTTTTTTAAACTAAATAAACTACCCAGTATGAACACTTGTATAGCCCTTATTAAAAACATTCGTTCCTCAAGTTGTAAAAATGTGCTTAACGTTATTCTGAGAGTTATTTCCCTCTGCATTATGAACGCGCATCTAACCCACGGGACCGCGCCGCCCTGCACGTTCATGTTATGTGTTCAGCACTACATGAGTTTATCTTTCTTTACCCATGGATGCACAATAACAACGGACCCATATCGCCTTACTGCCATCCAACGGAGCTGTAATAATGGATATATTGCACATGTTTGCTGTAATTCATCATTTGTAAAATAGTATACTACATGGGCTGATTAAATCTTGTACCGTAAATGTTGTATTAAATAAAGTTAATATTACCGACGTAGATTAACGTCCCTGTAGCTTCTTATTGCACTAAGAAGCTTATTGCACTGTATATATATACATATACATACATATAGATATATATATATATACATATGTATGTGTATATATATGTATATGTAGCCTATATATAATATATATATACATATATATCATCATAATAACAACCATTACCATGCTGTCATGAACGCGCGGTGCTGTTACGTGCACGCAAATTGACGTGCTTGATGTGAACGAGCATTTTGGGGGGCATGGATAAAGTTGCGCATGCGCTATGAGCGCACATATGGGCAGGGCTCGACATTATGGCCCATTGCCAAACCGCCCCCTACATCCTACCCCTCCGTTTGTGCGTTCACGCGGAGGGTGCGCCATATTGAGGGCTGTTTCAAAGCAACGAGTGTGGAGCGGTGTGGAGGGGGAGTGGGCTATGGAGTCAGATTTGGGTCAATATTCTAGCGCGTAAAACAAGCTACTCACGAGTGGGAAATGTGCTTTTACACGCGCATTAAATGACCCTCGCGCGCAGATTAAACCCCCGCGGCCCGCGAGCCACGAGCGAAGAGCCGCGAGCGAAGAGCCGCTCGCGAGAGAGACAGCCCTCTTGCTCGCTCGCATGACTGTCACAGCCCCTACACACGACGGCGTGCGTTGCCGCTTGGCGGTGGGCGTGTCTTGAGCTTGGGGAATCAACGCGAGCAGCCCGACCAACAACCAACCACATGAATGTCCCGCCCCGGACATACAAAGCAAAGCATTCATGCTACATCCATGCTGGCTAAATATACTGTCTATGGTTGCTAGCTGTCCATTCAAACGAAATACACTGGATATAAACTCCCCAAACAAGCGAAAACCTACCAGTTTCCCCCACTGTCTCTGCCACCTCCCCCCATGCCTGGCTCCTCCGGTTTGTATCCCTGTATGTTCCCTACCGCCACGATCATTTTCTCCTCCTTTTGTTGATATATGGGAAATAACTGCGGTCTGGCTCTCCCAACATACACCCGGTTTGATTGGCTATACTGCTTGTACTGTCAGATTTACATACGAGGGATTTGATTGGCTGACGCCTCCGTCGAGGCGGCAAAAGTAGAACATTGCTCTACTTTTGCAGCGAGCACCTCGAGAGAAGCTACGCTTTGCTCCCACAATGCAGTTCGGCGAATCGTGACGTCACCCCATTCAAAGTGAATGGGCAAAAGCGCTGAAGCGGCAACGCATGCCGCCGTGTGTAGGGGCCGTCACTCTCTGCTAGAAAGTGCCGGAGGCGGAGGCGGGACCAAACCATTCCATGTAAATAGAAGGGGGTGTACAGAGGCTTTGGATAATTAACTTTTGGAAGAAAATAAGTTAAATGAATTGTAAGTTTAGTGAGTACATTATCAATATAACGTTATATTTATGGTAATTATTGATGAATGATGAAAGGTTACTTAAACATTTTGTTCTTAATGTTCTAAAATTGTTTGGGCCCCCGTGGTGAGGGTGTTTGGGGTGGCCAATAGGGTGGCCAGGATTCAGCTGGGGGTGGCCACCCCCCAGCTCCGCCACTGGCAGTGACACGTCCTAAAACCCTTTTATAATCTATCGATTCGATTTATGATTCGAACATTATAAAAAAGTAGGGTAGACATGTGGAGATTATCCGGCTGAACAAAACGTGCATATCAAACAGGTTTGTTTTCCACAGACCTTATTTCCAGCTATTTTCCAAAACCCTGTGGAGAAATCCCATTGCTTTTTGTTGAGGGAACCAGCAGCTTACTTCCTGGTTTTAGGACGCGTCACTGCCTGCACCTCTCAATATGATGCCAATATAAACAAGGTCTGCTGTCGGCTCTGTACATCAATGCCGACCTATGCTGACAAGTAAGTGAAGAGTAGACAATATCAATCAATGTTTATTTATATAGCCCAATATCACAAATGTTACATTTGTCTCAGTGGTCTTCACAGTGTGTACAGAATATCAGTATGACAATACGACACCCTCTGTCCTTAGACCCTCACATCGTACAAGGAAAAACTTCCGGAGAAAACCCACAGTTTAAAGGGAACATGGGAGAAACCTCAGGGAGAGCAACAGAGGAGGGATCCCTCTCCCAGGACGGACAGACGTGCAATAGATGCCGTGTGTACATTGAAAAGATAATACATTTGCAACATAGGTAGTCCAAGTGTTTGGAAAAGCATGTGTGTATAATAGGAAGATGAATCCACGAGGATATCCATCCAGGACCTATGATCCAGGACCACAGCCACGACTTGCGATCCAGGGCTCGCGATCCAGGACACAGGACCGCAGGATCATCCATGATTCTGGATCCCGGCGTATAGAGACACCAAAAAGAAAGAAATGTGGTTTGATTGATTGATTGATTGATGATTGAAGAGTAGACAATATAAAGGTATTGGCTGTAGGGAAATGTCCCAGCAGTTTAGGATAATGAAGGTTCTAATCAAATCAATTACATAGCCATTACATGTCTCTCCTAATGACAGGAAGGCAGAAAGTGCATTATACAAATAATAATACTCATAATAATAGTAGACATTTTTTAACAATGACCACAATATCATTATTGTAATAAACCAAATATGAACAATTGAGGAAAATGAGGAAGAACTGATGATTCAAATGTTGTAGTACAAGTAGTAATGTAGTTAGTGCATAAATTATTGCAACAAATGTGTTAATTTTCTTCATTATTAGTCGATTTTTTTTTTGGTGGACGAAAGCTCCGGGCCAGTGGTTACAATGGTGGGGCGAGTGATAATACAATTCCACCTGCCCGGAGGGCCAGTGGCATTTTACCCTTAATGTCTACCCCTGCATATGGGTGCTTCTCAGGCATGCCGGGTAATCTGTGATGTTTCGCTCTCTCAAAAGCAAAAGTTGGGCCATTCTATCATGCGCAAATGAGCAACTTTCATAGGAATTAATGGGGGCCCGCCTCCCACGCTGTATCCAGTTCTTATTATACATCCATGCTCCACACCGCTCCACACTCGTTGGTTTGGAACAGCACTTAATATGGCGGACCCTCCGCGCGAACGCGCAAACGGAGGGGTAGGGTGTAGCGGGCGGTTTGGGAATGGGCCACGGACAGTGGCATAACAATGGAATCCAGTGAACACTATACGGGCACAAGCATGCACACACACGCACGCACGCACGTACACACTACAAAGATGTAAAATATTATTTTACCAACAATGTGGAATGTATTGGCTACATATTACACAGATTATGCACAGCTGCATGCAGCAGCTATAACCATAAAATAATAATTAAAATACCACAAACATGATATTGATACATATACAGATTATGCACATGAATCATGATTTAGCAGATTTAGCATTTGTAGAGAGAACAAATTCCGAGATACGTTTTTGCGCCATGTCAGTTACTTGTGTTGTTGTGCGTCACGTTAAAAGTAGCCGACTGAGGGTTAGGGTTATACTGTTCCTAACAAAAAACTTTTTTTCCACATCTTTTTTATTTTTCTTCCCTGAAGCAAAATAATTTATCATATAGTTTTAAATTATCATTTGAATAATAATGTATCATATAAAATATAATCTCAGGCACAATTAAATGAAATAAATATATATAAAATAAAAATAAAATAAATGTGCAGACAGGGGAGCTCCCTCCCCCCTTCCCGCGCCCCTGCCGGTCTCAACGCTGTGTGTGTCCGTCAGGAAACACGCTGTTAACAAGTAGTTCCAGCAAACATCCACTGATAAATTGCGATGTTAACAACCTCATGATAACCTCATATGTTTTTAACTTAGGATCGTACAGTGTTTAGTCTAGAAAAAGGTAAATGTGTGCATTTTATGATAAAGTTGTGTATATTTACAGATTGTTGTAAAAACTAAGAAGCTTATACAAATCAGGTTTAAAACTAAAAGAGCTTTACATAAGAAGTAACACAATTAAAGATGTTTGGAGTTTTATTTTAGTTATGAATTTTTATTTTTTGTCTAAGAGATGCTGATTTGAAACCGTTGTTATACAGTTATGGCATTTCCTGTTTCTGCCGGAGAGAGGGGAGTTTGTCCTAAAGCTTGCTGTATTTACTCCCTCCATCTGACAGGAGGGAGCCTCGTTGAGCTGCGAGTGTCACTCCACAGAGTTCACTCCGTCACGGAGGGGTAATGTGTAGGACTTGGTTTGGGATTGGGCCGAACTGTCAGTTGATGTGAAGGAATGATTTGCGGCACTATTGGAAACTGTCGCAAACGTGTGGGAGGCTTTGGGCGCTGTTCGGTACGGAGAGGTAGCCGCCTACACTCACCTGGATATCTATAACTGAGACACAATCCCATACAATATGATGGATTTAAGGACGATAATGCATCTTTTTTGTGATCATCTTGAACGGGTTGCCTTTCGTCTCGAGGACGGTTGTACGACAAGTGTCAGGTCCCTCTGGTGTGCCGAATTGTGACGCGAGGAAGGGCTCGCTTCGCAGCCTAATGGACAGTATCGATGACTTAGCAAACACAAGGAATGATGAATGGCCCTTTATGCAATTTCGACACTTTATTGTCTCCATTCGCCTCGCCTGCTTCTCTATTTGATGACTGGAACTGGATATCACTGTTAAGTGTGTCGTAATATCACCATTACTGAGAGACAACAGTATTTACTTCTCTGGACCGAGGAAGTGAAGTTGCGTCAGGTTAGCAGAACATGATCAAGTTGAGACCGGAAGTGGGTTGACCTTGCCTTCACAATAAATGTGCCAAATGTATTTGGTTTGACTTTGATCAACATCGTTTGAGATTGGACAGAGTCTAAACACTTCGACACAACGACAGGCGGCTCTAATAGCAACATACAAGTATTAATACCGTAGTACACTGCAGATTCGATATCTCCATTCGCTTTATTTTGGAAGTTGCAAACGGAAGTCGGCCTTGCCTTCAAACTATTTGACACTAGTAGGAAGTGGGATGTGGCCAGGGTGTATTTATGCTTCTGTTTAAGATATGAAAATCACTCAATTCACGCTGGTTCGGGAGCCCTGTTTCGCAACCGGACACAGCGGGGGGAACGACACTGTTGCTGCCCGTGACTGTGGCTGTTGTCGGTGGTCGAACACGGCAGACACGACCGAAGCTGCTGTGCTGGTTTCGCCTGGACTGGACCATTTCCATGAGGGCTTCTCAAACTCACGCCCTAACCATTTGTGTCCTGGGCTGTATTGTGTTCTTACATAATAACAGCATGTGAATCAATTCAGTCACCTGGTTGATTTTTTATTTTATTTTTTTCTTAGACAAAGACTGTTTCCCCCCATTTTTTAAATATTTGTTTGCAAATGTCAACAACCCAGCGTCAAATGATGATGGAGTCCTCTCTAGCCCTTGGAAGACTGGAACTGACCCCCAGCTCAGGCGCTGTTGGGGTCAGCCTGACCCCGCGGCTCTCCGCCGGGCACCCCGTGAAAGAGAAGTCCGGTCAACGGTCACCGGGGCCACAAGGCCAGGCTCACCTGAACGGCTGCGTCCCGCTGTCACATCAGGTGGCGGGTCACAAGTATGGAGTGGATACAGTGGGTAAGTAACATGGACAAGACCTTTCCTATGATTAAAGCTTCTGGCATTAAAATAATAGATCAATTTGTTTACACCTGGCTGCCAACTGTTGTGAATTGGACAATATATTGTTTTTAGATTGGGGGGAACATTTAGCCCACAAACAACCCACCAACAGTTTCTTATCCACAACTTTCCTCAGACTGCACCACCCACAGGTTGTTATTGGAAAACCTGTGTGGGAAGATCAGTTAACCGAAACAATGAAAAAGAAGAATTTCACAAAAGGCCTAACTACTAATTCTATAGCCTACACTTGCTGTCAGCAAGAGTGAAGTAGGAGATGTCATGTAAGGGAGCAGCAAGCAAATTGTAATGAGAATCAGGTTTATCGCCAAGTGGTTTTACACTTACAAGGAATTTGCTTTTGGTGTACAGTGGTGCATACATAAACACAATGTGAGGAATTCAGTTGTAAAACAGGAACAAATATCAAAATGATGCAAGGCTCCATCAAAGGGTCAAACGGGTACAATTCAGCCACATTACATCGGATGCAATTCATGTTCACAGGTGAACTTCAACAAGCTGGGACACTGACAATGACTCGTTAATTCCCCCCAATACAAATATAAAAAAAAAAAACGTAAGCCATTTATAATACAAATACATGTTTAAAATAAATATAAATACAGCAAATATACAAACAATAAAGTACAACAATAAATATGCAGAATATACATGGGAAGTGCGAGGTTCACAGTCACATGATATGCGTTAATGTTCCATATAGTATCTATTGGGGGGATTAACGAGTCATTGTCAGTGTCCCAGCCTTGTTGACGTTCACCTGTGGAAAAGAGTTACATTATCTGTCTCACTACTCATCGACCCCAGCTACATCTTAACTTGTAGAGCTCTGCACTGAATGATCAAACAGAGATACTTGGTGCCTTTGCAGTCACCTTCACTGTCTCACACTCCTATAGGCTACGCAGGTCATCTGACACTATTAGAAGACCCATTCTGTGTCCTCAGCGAGGTGCAGCGCTGCATCGGCTGAGCGTGATACTGGAAGTAAGAGTGCCTTTCAGACATGTGAGTCATCGCTGATCAGTCGGTTACTCCATGAATGGCAACCAAAGACTGTATGTACACTTCCTGGAACACATATGGTAATGATGTGTGCTGATCGTCCTCAGGAGCGTCCTGCTGCCAACCGGTCTGTCCACAAGTGGATCTGGCTGAAGTGTACCTGTTTAACCTGAGCGCTTTGATGGAGCCTTGCGTCACAGTTGTCTTTGGAATGACATTGTGTTTCCTTTTGGTTCACTGTGTTAGTTAATGGGCTTTCCTGTGTTGACCTGTGTGTTATTGATACGGTGTTTAACTCCAGCTTCAGTCTAATGGTGCTACCAGCAGATCCTGATCCATGCTTGCTTACTGTGTCTTTGCTCTGGGCTAGCTGGAGATGAGTCGGTGTGAACACAGAGTGGGACAGAACTAGAAGTGTGTAATATTGCATTTTATTTATTTCCTAGTTGATTTTCTACTGAAATTAAAAGTGACGGCTTAAGCAGTTTTTTCTGAAATGAAGCAATAAACCGCCATGGAACATGTTTGCACGCAGTACATGAAATATCAAATGTATAAGCCATCTTAATATGTACTCTGATCAATGCAATCTAAATGTGTGCAATGGTGCGTGAGTGTGTTTCTGTAGATTATAGCTGTTGATTTCTCCGGAATGTCTCGTGTCTCATCTGCACGAGCCACAAGCAAACAGGAGGAGGGAACGCAGTACATCTGACGGTCGTGATCTTATCTGAGTCCCTCCTTGGGCTCGTGAACAATCATTAACCCAGGCCGCATAGTATAGCATGTTGAAACTAACAGCCAGGACAGAGGACATTGTTCTGCAGTCTCTGGAACCGATCAAGCAGTGGATCCTGTTCAGCTGGAACTGACTGAGCATCAGCCTGTTTACTCAGGCCTTCACTTTGTAGGGCTGTGTTTACATGTGTGTAAGTGATGGCACACAAGTGGAGACTGTCATGGATGGTAGACTGAGGCAGCTTTCATTAGCTCCTGTGTGTGTGTGTGTGTGTGTGTGTGTGTGTGTGTGTGTGTGTGTGTGTGTGTGTGTGTGTGTGTGTGTGTGTGTGTGTGTGTGTGTGTGTGTGTGTGTGTGTGTGTGTGTGTGTGTGTGTGTGTGTGTGTGTGTGTGTGTGTGTGTGTGTGTGTGTGTGTGTGTGTGTGTGTGTGTGTGTGTGTGTGTGTGTGTGTGTGTGTGTGTGTGTGTGTGTGTGTGTGTGTGTGTGTGTGTGTGTGTGTGTGTGTGTGTGTGTGTGTGTGTGTGTGTGTGAGACACAGAAAGGCAAAGGTGAAAGTCCGGCTGCCTCTGTGTTGCTCAGCGTTCACCTGCCAGCTGCTGCATGCTAGTTCTTAAAGGTGAAGGCGGGGCAGGACTTTTAAACTGCTGACATTACAACCAGTATTGTGTCCTCCGATCCACCTGGTGGCAGAGTCACTATGCTGCAGGAAGGACGTGTGGGTGGACCTGGAGGTCAGCATCATACTGCTCATCCCGACAACATATCAATATGATTTTGGATTATTGCAAACAATGGGCGAACATACGTTTATGAAACTCACAGGTTGTCCAGAAAGTGAATATTCACAAAGGAAAAGCACTTGTTTCTGACGCCTCGATGCCTCGATTGCTTGACTGACTATTTCAAAGAAAAACACGAGTCAGTTCTATTGCAGTTTTACTCAGGCGTCTGTTCATTACTGATTACTGCAGTTAGTCATTGAATACAACACAACCTTTTTAAACTCATCCTCATATAAGAAACAGTTATATTGCAGCGTTAAGTCATGGCTGCATCTCATGTACTAGCGTGTGGTGTGTACAAACACATGAGTTATGTTCACACTGGTCTTATTCGCAGCACTCATCTGGACCGCCA
The DNA here is from genome assembly GCF_902827115.2 of Pseudochaenichthys georgianus. NCBI lineage: Eukaryota > Metazoa > Chordata > Actinopteri > Perciformes > Channichthyidae > Pseudochaenichthys > Pseudochaenichthys georgianus. The sequence continues at coordinate 2,873,999 of NC_047521.1, read as the reverse complement.
GACTCCCTCCGTGCTTAATGTACAGTTAGAACACGACTTATCCACTCAGTCATTTGACTCTTTGCAACTCTTCTAGTCTCCGTGCCTTCCATCCTGCATAGAGCTATATGCTGCTGAAGCAAGTGGAAGTGCTTTAGTTGTTAGTGTGAATTACATTGTGATGTATTCTTTTGAAAGTGTGGCTGACCCAAGTCCTTGCTGCTGAGAAGCTGTATCCTGATGTTGGACTGCTAATCAGGCCCGACCTGGCAGAACACTGGAAGCTTGCTCACCCCGAGAACCCCCACAGCTGTAGACCTCAACGTGTCGTCTGATAACCCATCATGTTCATGCGTCTGTCAGTCAGCTGGCGTCCCTGGCTGTGATGAATGAATACAAGCCACCCAATCAGCCAGCATGCCTCTGCCTGGTGACTCTAACATGTTTCTCACGCTCTCCTACACATGAACACGGGTGGAAAGCCCTCTCTTAATGAAAGCAAGGTCATGACACTTCCATCCAAATCAAGCTGCGACCTAGGAGTCTAAAAATGGATTCCTTAAACCCTCATTATTCCTAATGGCCAGCAGGGAGCGACTTCACTTGTAGCTCAAATAGGTTTGATTGTATACTGTAGAAGTGTATGAGAAAAGGACCCTACTTGGCAGTTGATTAACTACATGGGTTAACATTGTACACATCCGTTTATAGTCTGAATTGCTATCTAGAGTCTTGACTTGATTCTGTGTGTGAACTAAAGGGTAAGATGGCACGAGAGCCGACGCTCATGCATACAACATGGCATCGGCTTATCTCTTAGAGAGAAGTCCCTTATGCTGCTCTCTCTATCTTTGAAATGTTCCTCTCAGTTAGACATTTCCTAATGAATACAATCACCCCATATCGACGGATTCTCTGTCTGTGTCCATGTTCTCAAACGGTGTCTACAGAGCGCTCCCCGTCTCTCTGGACTCTCGTGCTGCTGTCCGTGGTGTGTGTGATGGATGGCAGCGGGTGGTCTGATGCACTGGGTGACGTTAACCTCACACACCGTGAGAACCAGTGAACTGTTGATTACCCGTGACAGCCACTTCTGTTCTGACCACGTTACAATGTGTCCACGGGCACCACCACCACTGATAGTCTGCTGAACAGGGGCTGAGGACGGAGCACCAACTCCTCATTTCACTAACTGTTCCTTATCATCTGACCGCTGAAGCGCTGTACTTTAAGTTGATCAACTTTGTTTTGATTATCAGAGCCTGGTATTTGTTGCAGGGATCTTGCAGCACCCAGACGGGACGGTCCTGAAGCAGCTGCAGCCCCCGCCCAGAGGGCCCAGAGAGATGCAGTTCTACAGCATGGTAACACCGATGCACTCAACACTACTCTCACAGTCGCATGCAGAACAATATCATCCCCTGCTAAACATACTTACGGCTCACATGTAGCTTCACTATCTCTTAGAGCATGAGCGGTCATCGTATCGGAAGAACGGGTGGAAATCAATGTAGTCTGCAAAACTAATAGATTTAACCGTCTAAAGCTACAGGTGTGTTTGATGACTAAGCCGTTCAGAACCGGTTGATACTGCAATGCATTGTTCATCATCACTCTTTGTATTGCGTAATATCATTCTTTGACATTGTTACCCCACTTCTCTAAAAAGCCGTTATGAAATATCTTTTAATATTATTTTATATAGACAATATTATTTTGCAAAACACACATTAAGCACAAAGACCAGATGCACCATGATTAATGTTTAAAGCGAAAAGCTCATTTACAACATGCATGTAGATCAGTGTTTCCATTTACTCCACAAATATCCCAAAACACATCGTTTTTATAGAACAGATTATAAATCGCCTGAAAGTGGTACAAACAAGTGGCAACATGTGTGATGAAGGTGTTGCCCTGGGCTATATCATGCAATAGAAAGTGAAACTTAAGCTCGTTCCATTGCGGAGATATTCCCGCGAGAGTGCGGAAAACTTAAATTTATTTATTTATTTCAAATGTGAAATGTTACCAATATACTCACGGACCACTAGGGGGCGCTCACGGACCACCAGTGGTCCGTGGACCACACTTTGAGAAGCACTGATGTAGATAGATCCATAAAACTACATGCACAAATACCAAAAGGAAATACACAACAACAGGTGTCTGTCGGTGTTACATGTTCGTTAGATCTCTTTCAGCTTTAATTGGATATTTATTCAAATCAAATTGTTTTGTATTTTCAATTCAATTTGTAGGAAGAGCTTTCCGCCTTTACATACAGCTGCAATACAGTTTGAATGATAGCCACTTAATGCTTAGTCTTAATAGTCTTAATGCTCAGTAAAGATATCAGACATTCCATAGCGCACTGTGTCCTTCTCTGTGACAGGTGTGTGTGCTGCTCAGTATTTGCTTTAGAGCCTAGCATCTCTGTCCGCCTTCACCCAGCCAGCCCCACTAATCCAACACACACATCTCAACCCCCCGACTCCAGGTGAAGTAACTATAACAAGACAAGCTGCTGCGGAGAAATGTTCGCAGAACTTTCCCCATTTTCATCTTACAAATCCAGATCGTGCTTCCTGACCAAAGACCCTCTGTCATCAGTTCAGTGACTGCATGAACTGAAGTGTACCCATGTGTTGTGTCCGTCAGAGAACGGGCACCTTGCTTCAGATTGGGATGTTTTCCAGTATTTTCTTATTTCCCAGATTCCTTCCAGAACATCTGTTGACAGGCTGAACTATTGGGGAATCCAGAAGTAGCCAGAGTAAAGCATAATGGAGAGAATGGTTGGTTGCAGCCGGTGTTCCCTTGTGTTCACCAGACTCTGACCGGGACATCTGTTGGAATCTGACATTTATTAATATAGTGTCTCGTTAAAGAGCCTGCCGTATAGATGAGTCAAGCATGCAACAAGATGCCATCACTGGGATGAGCGCGTTATGGAAGCTTGGATTTCTCCACGGCCTGTGAAGTCCTCAGAGGTCCCAGACCTGCTGTCCGCTCGTCTCTAGGGTGCCGGCAGAGAGAGGATTCTCTGCACAAGCAACCCTAATTCAAATATGATCAGTTTGTTCACAAAGGGTTTTTTATTCAGTATATTTTATATTAAAAACAAAGTGAAGGCTTCAAACTGGGCTACAGCGTCACTGTGAATAGCCTTCCTATCAATTGTTTCTAAATTCAATTATACATAGATAATATTGGACCAGAATGTCTCCCCCAATGTCCAGGACTCTAACATCTTCACAGACAAACTGACTGGCACCAATTCTTTCAGAACAGAAATGACGGCGACAGATATATAGTTTGCTATCCATCCATCTGTATGTATAGTATGAAGGTGGTAATGTGTGTGTGTGTGTGTGTGTCCTAGGTGTATGCAGAGGACTGCTGTGATCCATGCCTTCTGGAGCTCCAGAGCCATCTGCCCAAGTACTACGGCACCTGGTCCTCTCCTGACAGCCCCAACGGTGAGACTCAGAGATGGAGATGTGGAGACACCTGTTAGCAGGGGAAAGCTTCTTTCTTACCTGAGCCATATGGGTTTGTTTATAAAACATCAGTCTCCTATAAAAACACTATCGATAACTCCTCATCACCACTCTTCTACACAACCATATCAACATCTGCAAAGTATACCTTGGGCTCGTTCTTTATACGTCTTTATAAATATCAGGACATGAGCGGTCAACATGTTAAAGGAACCGTGGGAAATGAAGTTCTGTGTGAACATTTATTTTCTTAACCAACAAATGGACTCCGCAGCTCAGTACAAGTTGATGATGCATTCTCTGTTCAGCATGACTTTGCATATGAATGCTTACCTTGTTATAACATCTCCCCCCCCCCCCCCCCCCCCCCCGCCTCAGACCTGTACCTGAAGCTGGAGGACGTGACGCGGCGCTTTGTGAAGCCGTGCATCATGGACGTGAAGCTGGGCCAGAGGAGCTACGACCCGTTCGCCTCGCAGGAGAAACGGGAGCAGCAGATCAGGAAGTACCCGCTGATGGAGGAGATCGGCTTCCTGGTGCTCGGCATGAGGGTGAGCGCACGTTGAGCCTCATAACCCACCAGAGGGGCTAGCTCTTCAGTTAGCTTTACTGTAAACATTACAAGAGGGCTTTCTGCTCTGAAAAACCGTTGACTTTAGTTCAATGTAATATGTCAACACATTTACGTTTAATAAGAAAACAGATCGGGTTCAGCAGAATCAGGTTTATTGCCAGGTACATTTAAACACTCAAGGAATGTGCTTTGTAACGGGTCGTGCCAACATAATAACATAAAAAAATAAGTTGCAAAAGTAGGTAAAAAAAAAAAGAATACTGAAGACAAGTATTTACACCAAATTTAAATATACAAAGAACCTTAAAAGCTAAAAATGCTAAAACACTTAAGACAATGAGAATATGACAATACATGGCAAACTACAGTGAATGATGTTTTGAAGTGGAGGGCTGTGCAGACTGTCATGTGCATACTATTATTGCATTTAACAAACCTAATACAGTTACGTGACATTTGTTGACATAATACATTTAATTCAAGTTAACAGTTCAGTTCCTCAGCGTATGAAGCGTGCCCAGACCAATTGGCGCTGCAGTTTCTATAAAGGCGATTTAGAAGAGCTTAAAGGGCCAAGCAGGAGTCGAGTCTCTAAGAAACGTTTCAAAGTATACGCTGAGTCCTGGTTTGCTGTCGTGATGGTCCTGCTGGGTTCTCCGTCCTCTCCTCGCACGCACACAAACACACGTGTAACTATCTGTTGTTGATCTGAGCGGTCTGTTGACTCGGGGTGATGAGCAGCACCATTTACTTTTCCATACGAGTGAGAAAGAGATGTATCAGGAGAGAAGCAGACGTTCTTATCTGTTTGGAAGGAAGAGAGTCATAGCGTTATCGCTCTGATCAGTTTCCATTGCAACGCTCATCAGTATCATCATCAGTACATATCCTGCTTTGGGTTGTTCTGCCTGCAGCGGGACACAAACACACAAACACACAAACACACAACTGCTTCCGTGCAGAGCAAACGCTGGACATGGTTTGAACCCCGACTGATACCACACACTTTTATACTGCACTTTCAATCCTGAAGACAGAAGGATACTTTGATCAGCTGAGCATAAACACACTTTCTGACATTTCATTAAATATAGCATCGTCTCATTGGCAACGTGTGTGTTATTTGTTAGTCATTTAATTAATGTTGTCATTGGACAACATTCAAACGTTATTCAGCACTTAGAGCAGGTGATAAACGGTGTTTTGAGGAAGTAGGTGATATATTGTTCGACCTGCCCTCCTTTGTGTAGTATGTGAGAAACGGCCCAGTGACTGGTGCGCTGTGCTCAGAGGCTTGGCGTGTAAGCTAAGTGCCTGGTGAGACAGTATGTCCGCACCCTGCGGATCATAAACGTCTCTCTATAGAGACCAGTGGAGATAAAGACCTGACCCTCATCTTAGGTCTGTGCTCACTTCCACTAAGCTCTGGAGCTGAACTGGAACAGTCGTGTTCCTACAAATTGAAAGTGAAACTCATCAAATCCAGCAAAACACAATTGTGTAATTCATTAAACACCGGAGTTGTTCCAGCTTTAAAGGCTCCGATAGGCTGTGGGGCTGCACAGTGCGATCATTTTGACTGATATTACAATTAAGATATACTTAGTCAAAATAAGAGGGAATGATCATTTTTAAAACATCACTATTAATGTAAGATATAACATTTGGAATGATTTTTTTCTGATATCTTCGCCTTTACCAAAATGTGTGTGTGAGGTAGAATTCTTAACAGTGTGATTTTGATTTCACTACTCCATATTAGCATTTAGAGTGACGTGTTTTCTGTGCACAGTAGTTGATGTTGGCTGATTTCAACACGTCTTCGAGGGGTTGATCAGAGCGGGGCAAATGGTGGTGCATTGCAGCATCACTTATTCTCTGTTGGATGAAGACTCCACTCCTGAGGCTGACGACACACCATCTCCTCGTCTTGACCTTTAGGGCTTCACGTCTATTTTCATTTAATAGGCTGACAAATCTGCTGAGACACTTCTGCATGAAGAGGTCAACACTCCAGAAACACTCGCAGTACAAAGAAGAACACTTTTAGTATTCAGAAGAAAATGTTTAGTATGAGGAACAATCTTCTTGTACATTTGGTCATTTATTCTCAGAAAATCTCAGTTTCCCCGTTTCCTTTTCAATCGCACCCACGAGGCGGTCTCCATCATTCGTGATGTTATTAACATGCATTCATAGCATTCTAATCTGATGGTTAAAAAAAGGAAAATAAGTGATATTAAGGCCACACGAGGACGAAAACGGTCGTTTGCGTTACTGTTTAGTGTCATATAGACCGTTCGGCCACACGAGGACGACCGAATACGGCACTAAACGACTACGGTAACGATAACGGGTCCCAAGGGGGATAGAACGGCATACGCAACGCTCTGGGGGGTCCAACGGCTCCGTGTGTACGCCCTATACGATCATTTTCTGATAATGATGAGGCAATAGCCCCGCCTCTCCCCACCTCTGCTGCTCACCCCGCGTCAAAGTAAACTGCACACTGAATTCAGATTATTTATCTTTCTCTCGATATGGACCTAAACGCGAGTGAAGTCTAATCTGACAGGACGGAGACACCTCTCAAACTCCCTAAACTAGTTATAAATATGTTTATTTTTACTGTCGGCCGGTGTTCCTGATCAACTTGTTTCCTGATCAACTTGTTTCCCGATCAACTCATTTCCGTGGGGTGCGTGGCTTTCGACTGAAATACACATTTCGATCGCTTTCTTCTGTCGTTTACATACATCTGTTGGTATATTTGGCTTCTTAGGAACACGTTGATGCACATCCAGTACCAGTGTGTGAGGTTGTGATTACGATGGCGATATCCGGACGCGAACAGCGAGGACTACAACAAGACAAACGAGTTGCTCGAATAAATCATTTAAACCAGCTATTGTTGCCAGACTTATTACGGAATATCGTGGTTAATGTCAGAGTCCATCTGTGTATACCTTCAGACAGCCTCCAAGTGAGCACACGGTGTTTACTCGGTTTGAAAGCAGCGTGGCGAAGTCTTCCTCTGTGATAAACTGTGATCCTCCCAGGGAACTGGGACCCGCCCAGGTTAAATTGTGACCCGCCCAGGTTAAATTGTGTTACGATTTCTGTGGCTATCTACCAGCGGTCATGTTTAATATGAAAGACTACATGCATCCCTTATCAAAACGGTATTGTGCAGCACTCATCCAGATAACATGTGACTGTTACCTGGTTTTGCAAAGATAGCAGCAGAAATGTCATTGGGGATATTTAGACTTTAAAATACTGCTTGGTCGTGAATATTGGTGTCGGCAAACAATATTACAAATCCTCTATTCAAACATAATATTCAATGTGCATCGACATGAAAATAACAAAAAAGTTCATGCTGGACTCAAACCCGAGTCCCAACAGTAAAAATCGATCATGCCCTGCGCGTTATGAGTGCGCCACGAATCATCACGTCTTAACAGATCACCACAGCTCATTTTGTTCCATTAACATTGTCAACAAGTTCTAGAAAAATGCAACCCGACATCATATTGATAATAATATATGATACAAAGGTAAGACTGACAACAATAATAGTTAGTAAAGGATTTATTGATATGAATGTTTTGATTCCACAATGTTTATCATCATGACATTAATATCTATATATTTTATACTATACTTGCACCGCTTAGCATATTCATACACACTGTTCATACTGCTCACAGGCAGCTGTGTATATCTAGTGTATTCATACCCCTCACTGTTTATTCATCATTCATTTCATTCTATATTTTATTCTGTCTATTGTGTACACTACTTTTCACTTCACTGCTTGTTGCACCTGGTTAGAAGCTAAACTGCATTTCGTTGTCTCAGTACCTGTAATCTGTGCAATAACAATAAAGTTGAATCTAATCTTGAGCAGGAACAAATGTATTTACTTGGTACATATCTGACATTAACGACACAACACGTGTGCATTCTTTATAAATGCAAACCGAGTCAAGCCGACTCCGGAGGTGGCGGTATGCACCTTAAAGTTGTTTGCAATCCGCCAAAAAACCGAGAGAAGAAGAAGACGAAGCCGACTCCGAGCTGTCCGACTTCAGGCGAGCTTTTTGAGACCTCCCCCGGCTGCAATCGGCTATTCTCGTCTACTTTCGAGGCGAGCCGCAACGCGTCTCAAACAAGCCTACTGTCCGATGAATATTGCGTGTGGACGGAAGCTTTTTTGCGTTTGCGTTAATCCTATGCGTTTAGCCGTTTTCGTACTCGTGTGGCTGGGGCCTGAGTGCCTCAGGACCAGGGACGTGCGGTGAGGTTCATGGCTGGTGAGGCACTGACTCTTTCAGAGTCAGATTTACAAATATTATATTTTGACCTTTATCGAAATATTGGGTTATTTTCAAAAGCTTTTTTAGTCTGATGCTTCGATTCATTTTAAACAGACTGTTCAACAAAAGGATACCCACAATCTAAATATTGGATTGTTCTTTCTTAGTAAGATGCGCTGAGGGCCGCTTTCCAGCCAGTTTCTGTGAGGTGACTCATCTGAGGTGAGGCAGAGCTCCTCTGTGCCTCACCTCACCCCACAGTAACTGGCTGGAGCGCGCTCACAAAATAAGTGCCCGCGTTAAATGAGTGCCCGCGCTCCAGCCAGTTACTGTGGGCTTAGGAGAGGCAGAGCTCGTCCCTGCCTCACTTCTCATTGCTACCCGTAGTTGTAGCGGAGCTCTGCAAATTTGCTGATTTTGACTATAAGAAGCGATTGGAATCGTACATAAATCACACTTACAACACAGATCAGTGGAGACATTTTATTATTATTACTATTTTTAGTTTTTCTTTAGTTGTTTTTCCGTTACATTGGAGTATGACCGGTGAGGCTCCGCCTCCCTTGCCTCCATGACTGCACGTCGCTGCTCAGGACAGGGAGGGCACTGGGAACATTCCCTTACTAATCTCTGCATTGTGTTTGTTGACATGGAGGAGACTAATTAGTGATAATGACTTCCTGGTGGAAACATGATCATGTGGGAGGAGAGAGATTGGCAGGCGATTAGGAGTCCTTCTTCCTGCTCTGAACAGCTGGAGCTGCTCTGACAGCAGAGACTCCCGTCGTGTCACAGGCGGGCTGTCGTCAGGCAAATGATCTGTCATTTACTGATTCTCTTATTTCAACATAGTTTGAGGATTTCATTGTTAATCCTGGATTACGTTTTATTAAATAATAATTAGATTTAGGCTACTTATATATTACTATTTGTTCCTTTTCCCTCAACAACAAAACAGCTTGGTCGTTCATTCAGTGCATAATACAGAACTGTGTGTTCTGTCCGTTTGTTTCTACCCGCCCCCCCCACCCAAAACACAAAAACATGTCGTTAAAATTGAATAAAAACTAAACATAACATTTAGAGTTGAAATAAATATATGTACAAATACATACATGTACAGACACAGTAATTATTAACAAACAGTATATACAAGTACATTTTCAAACAGATCATTTGCTCTTATGATGATGTTTTTTAAATCATTGAGCACAGATTGAGAACCTCTATCATGTGTCGTGATGATCCTCATGAAGGATGGCTATAGGTCGATTATTTTAGTGTAAAAACCTATATTTGATTATATATAATTATGAGGAATAATGTTTATTGACTTTCGATCATGAAAATGATAGTTCAGATGATCTCCATGCTGACTAAACACTGTTGATTTAAAGTCCTCGTTCTTTGGGTTTGAACGTCAGAAAGCGAGCCAGAGTTCTGATCCAGCTGACTCTCACTACGCTGCACCCTCGCCACTTTGTGTTTAAGGACTAATTTTTCTGTTAAAGCGTCAGAGAACCAAAAAAATCCAGACACAAACTGGACCGCTCGGGTCCCGGGGCCAGCATGTGTTATTCAGTTTTTAAACCAAAACGTAAAAAGGCACAGCTGGTGCTGCACTTCTCAGAAGCGGAGTTACACGTCCCGCTGCCTCCTGATGCTGCCTGCAGCCATTTCATGAAGTGAAGGAGGCTTTCCTTCAAACAGCTGCGGGCAGCAGATACCGTGAGAGTCCCGGACATGAAGTCATAGATCAAGGCAGACTGGTTTACTCTCCTGTTTTGCTTAAACAAAGGCAAGGCAAGTTTATTTATATAGCACTTTTCAACACAAGGCAATTCAAAGTGCTTTACAAAAAAATGAAAGACATTAAGAAAATGGCATTTAAAATCAGTCATTAAAAAGAAAAGCTAATAAAATAAATATATATATACACCCCTGGCTGACATGTCCTTAAAATGAAGTCCAAGTTTGAAATATATCTCAAATAATGTATGCACTGCCATTTCCCCACATAAACATAACAGTCTGCAATTAAACGGTTGTCTCCTGTGCGCTCCTCTTCCTACTTGGCGCACCGGTAACTTTCTCCGCACGCACTCTCCAGACAAAACTCTAATAAGCATTCATTCACAAACTAAATCAGGAGACCTTTAACGTCTTACGTCCGATTCGCTCCTTTTTTCCTCTCTGTACACAGCTCCAGTTTGGGCATTGGCCTGTCATCAGATTGTATTTGTTATTGCTGCTGTAGTGGAAGTTTAGTACAATTATTTTTGATTAAATACTCCAAATCTCCACGCTCCATAATTGCACTTGCTTCAGTTGCTTGCTACTTTCTAACGGTGGTGAGAGTGGACGCTATCTATCTTATATCGATTAGATTTATGATTAGAAAATTATAAAAGTAGGGTAGACATGTGGATATTATCCGGCTGAACAAAACATGCATTTATCAAACAGGTTTGTTTTCCACTGACCTTATTTCGAGCTATTTTCCAAAACCCTATGGAGAAATCCCATTGCTTTTTTGTCGAGGGAAACCGAGCACAGCTTACTTCCGGGTTTTAGGACGCATCACTGCAACACTAAATTGATGCGATGTGATTGGATTGTGAGGCATGGCTTCCCTTGGCATGGCCCTGACCAGCGGCCCTGACTAATCACAGGTTGGCAGGGGCATGACATGAGCCTTGTCTGATTTGTCAATCCCTCAATTTTTTTTCACCAAGGGAAGCCAATTTCGGCTGGCCTCCTCTCGCAACAGTGAGTGTAATCTACTGTTTCGCCATAACATCTAGAGGGGCGCTGTTTCACTCTTTGTAAAATACTCAATGAGAATGGGGGAGAGACGGGCAGGCAGCAACACACAACAAAGAATTTCCGAAACTAAACTAAGTGTTTTTATTTATTTATTAAAATTATAACTACAATCCGAAAAAACAGCGGAAGCCTGGCTTCCCTTGGCCTCCAGGAGAAAACACCACTGCTCTGCAGTCAGAGCTCAGAGCTGCTTCACTCTGCAGTCAGAGCTCAGAGCTGCTTCACTCTGCAGTCAGAGCTCAGGGCTGCTTCACTCTGCAGTCAGAGCTCAGAGCTGCTTCACTCTGCAGTCAGAGCTCAGAGCTGCTTCACTCTGCAGTCAGAGCTGCTTCACTCTGCAGTCAGAGCTCAGAGCTGCTTCACTCTGCAGTCAGAGCTGCTTCACTCTGCAGTCAGAGCTGCTTCACTCTGCAGTCAGAGCTCAGGGCTGCTTCACTCTGCAGTCAGAGCTGCTTCACTCTGCAGTCAGAGCTGCTTCACTCTGCAGTCAGAGCTCAGAGCTGCTTCACTCTGCAGTCAGAGCTCAGAGCTGCTTCACTCTGCAGTCAGAGCTCAGAGCTGCTTGCTTCACTCTGCAGTCAGAGCTGCTCAGGTTCTGCTCTGAGCTGTGAGGCAGCTGAGGAACACCAGAGGGAGGCAGAGTCTGATCACTGAGAGAGAACCTGGTCAGCATGTTCATGATGCTATGGGTGCGTTTCACTTCTTATTTTTCATTTCCTCGCTCCTCGGTCCTCGGTCTCACCGGAAGTTGATTTGTCTCCGCCATCTTGAGTAGCGTCCCAATGGCCTTATTTCTGCCGGAGGATCTAGGAGCGATAATGGAGGAGCGATAACCGAGGAACCACCAGACCATCCTCCGGTGAAATCCTCAGCCACTCGCCCCGCCCCCTTACTGTGTATCGCTCACTGATTGGACGATGCAGTGCATGCACTGATCTGATGCTTCTTGACATGAGAGCAGTTTCCCAGCGGAGTGAAGAAAATACATGAACCTCACGAGACTCACTCCTCAGTGTTTTGTTTCAATTAATGTATCATTTAGTTACACATGTGATATATCTGAACAACAAAGTGGTCAAAAATCATTTTCTTCATTTATTGGAAATCGCTTTTTTCGTTTATTCATTTTAAGAATGGCGTTTATCTTTTTTGAGAATGAGTTCTTATTTGATTTAATGTATGTGGATCTACAACAGATTATACACATGTTTGTGTCAGTAAATGTGTACTAACAGAGGCGGGGGTGTGTGTGGAAATAACGGGGACAGAGCTGGCTGCTGTCAGACGATCAGCTGTGCAGCGTCATCACAAACGGACGTCGCTTCACGTGACGCTCCGGAGGAAAGGACGTCCCATTGCTCTTAAAACTCATTTCCCTGCTTCTCGTGGTTTCCTTGCGTCCCTCCAAGCTTCCTTGGTGGGAGGGACTAAACGCAGGGAAACGACGCAAGTGAGGGATGCAAGGAATCCATTTAACCGAAGTGAAACCCTATGTGAATCATCGGAGTACTTTATTTATCCCGGGGGATTGACTTTCTAGACATTTGCTCAATTTGAGAAATAAATACAATTAAATTAAATATGTATATAAACATAAAAAGTTGTAGTAAAACATCTAATAAAGGATAAAAAAATTTTTTTTAAATAGTAATATAAACTTTAAATGTTAAAGTAAAATGCGTAATACAAATATTAAATAAAGTAAAAATATGTATATGGACATAAAATGTCCAATAAACGATTAAATAAAATGAAATATTTATATAACCATAACAAGTTAATGTAACATATCCAATAAAAGATCAAATAAAGTACAATAAAAATATTCATATAAATATAGGAAGTTAAACAAATATTAATTTAATAAAAACATAAAAAAGAAAATATGTTTATATAAACATAAGAGTAATAATGTCCAAACATTGAAAGAATGAAAATATCTATATAAACATCAGAAGGTGCACATTGACATGTACAGTATTGCAATGTACTGTACAGTGGTGTATTTATATTGTTAAGTATCACCTCTGAGTTTTACAGTGAGGCTCGTTGTGAGTTTTGAGACACAATAACAGGATCAGACATTCGGAAGCAGCAGAATGTCTTTTATCTGTGATGGTTTGTTTCCTTCAGCATGATCTTGTTTATCATGTGATGATTGATGAGGGTTGATCACAAGCTGTGTGACTATCTGTCAAACAACTAAAGGAATATTAGTTCAGTTGTGAGCAAGGTATGCCCCATGTATGTACACACACTGAGACAACAGCACATTGTGTGTTTTAAAGGGGACCTATCATGCAAAATGCACTTTTGTACATCTTGTATACATGAATATGTGTCCCCGGTGTGTCAGGGAACTCACCAGGTGTCAGAAAACTCAACCCTCTCTCTCTTCCTCCATACCCAAATCTCTAAAAACTGGGCTATAACGGTTCTGACACAGACTGATCCAGATTTGAACACTTCTGTGACGTCACAGAAGTGGCGCTACGGCTATTGGGCCAACTCCACCAATCAGGAGGAGACAGCCACGGACATTGCCGTTCGAAAGCGCTGGAGACGCTGTAGTACATATGCCAGGCCTGTAGATGGTGCTGTTCTCACAGAATCAGCCCGTGCAAAGACAGTGTTAAATTGAGCGAAATGAGGAATGGCTAAAATGCATGATCTGATGGGTATTTTGAAAAATAAAAAGTATAAATATGCCTTATATAGGTAAGGTCCTACACTATATTAATGAAATATAGCATGATAGGTCCACTTTAAGTACCAACGCAGTGCACACACTCCTAACACAATTCATCTCTTCTGTTTCAGGTGTATAAGATGTGCAGTGACACTTTCGACACCTACGACCAGCACTATGGGAGGGGGCTGCTGAAAGACTCCATTAAAGATGGTACGTATGGTTCATATGCAGAGGCATGGGGGCAAGGGACACCAATCTATTCAATTATATCCAAGTCTGATCTCATTTGTGTTTCCTGTGTTTATGAATGAAGGGCACTTAAACAAAGGTTTTGCTAGGATGGTCTTTGTTCGCTAAGTTCCTTTTTGTTTGCCATTTGTGAAAACAGGTGAGAAAATGTATTTACAGAAAGAGTGTGTTGTTGTAATACCCATGGTGTCCACCAGAGGCTGATGTGCACATGTCATTGAATGTTTTAGCACTAAAAGCATTCATGTTCCCTCCATGTGAGTTTACAGTTCTCCCTGCACTCTACACAGACGGCACGTATTGTTTATTCTGCAGAGCAGCCTTTATGGCAAACATATGTATTGAAACTGCAAACACACTCGATGACAATGATCCTGGGAAAAGGAAATAGGACCAGGGTGCGCAAAGACTAGAAGAGCAAGTAGGGATTTTATTTAACCAAAATATATAAACACTTTTTATTATATAAACAGATATACTCTCGAGTTCAAGCATAAATGAATACACGCAGAACTTCCAAAAAGTGGGTGAGCTGCAGAGTGCTCTTCCTCCCCCGAGCCACTGCCTCCCTCCACACTGCAGAGAGCAGTGCTGGGCTGTTGAGTAACGGGGAGAGAAGACTCTGCAGACGGGTGGAGTAGCTTGAGTGGCTTCTTTGAGCACCCTTCAAGCTTCAGGGACTCTGCCTTTGTCCACAAAGACATTCAGACTTAATGCGACTGTTTATTAGGAGTCTTTGAATAACTCTCCATTTTTAAAACAGCAATTCAGACTCCTTATCTAACTGTCTCCTCTCTCTGCTCTCCTCCCCTCTCTCGTCTCGCCTCTCCTCTCTCGTCTCTCCTCTCTCCTCCGCTCTCCTCTCGTCTCTCCTCTCGTCTCTCCTCTCTCTGCTCTCCTCTCGTCTCTCCGCTCTCCTCTCGTCTCTCCTCTCTCTGCTCTCCTCTCGTCTCTCCTCTCTCCTCTGCTCTCCTCTCCCCTCTCCTCTCTCCTCTGCTCTCCTCTCGTCTCTCCTCCCCTCTCCCTCTCTCCTCTCTCCTCTGCTCTCCTCTCGTCTCTCTCTCTCCCTCCTCTCTCCCCTCTCCTCTCTCTCTCTCTGCTCTCCTCTCGTCTCGTCTCTCCTCTCGTCTCTTCCTCCCCTCTCCCCTCCCCTCTCCTCTCTCCTCTGCTCTCCTCTCGTCTCTCCTCCCCTCTCCCCTCTCCCCTCTCCTCTCTCCTCTCGTCTCTCCTCTCGTCTCTCCCCTCTCCCCTCCCCTCTCCTCTCTCCTCTCCTCTCTCCTCTGCTCTCCTTTCGTCTCTCCGCTCGTCTCTCCTCTGCTCTCCTCTCGTCTCTCCTCTCGTCTCTCCCCTCTCCCCTCCCCTCTCCTCTCTCCTCTCCTCTCTCCTCTGCTCTCCTTTCGTCTCTCCGCTCGTCTCTCCTCCCCTCTCCTCTCGTCTCTCCTCCAGGTCTGGCTAAATTCTTCCATAACGGTGTGAGTCTGAGGAAGGATGCGGTGTCGGCGAGTATCCGCAGAGTGCAGCGAATCCTCCGCTGGTTTGAGTCTCAGCAGCAGCTGGCCTTCTACGCCAGCTCCCTGCTGTTCGTCTACGAGGGCCTCCCCTCCTCTTCCTCTTCATCCCCTCTTTCCTCCCTGCTCAGCACGCCGTCCATGAGCCCGATTGCAGGGCACACCGCCACGCTGTCATCGGCAGGTCACAGCGATCAGGGTGGGGAGGGGGACGCCAGACCGGAAGGGGCGAGGCAGGAAGAGGAAGTGGCCGAGTTCAACAACAACAACATTCAGGCACCCTGGGACTACAGCCTGGAAACCATTTACACCAATCACAGGAAAGGAGGCCACCAACACTGTGCCAAGGGTTTCCTAGGCAACAGTGGAGACGGGGATGGCACAGAGACGAAGGCGAGCTTGGACTCTGCACCTTGTGAGGAAGATAACTCTGTGTGGAAACGAACAGGTGAGTCGCTACCAGCGCCCAATGCAAACGGAAACAAATCACAACTGGAAGGGAAGGGCAAGGACGGGGGGAGGAGGAGGAGAGAGGAGGAGGAACTAAAAGGACGAGGAGGCGGGGCCACAGAGGGGGCGGGCGGAGACACGGAGGTGGAGGTCAGGATGATCGACTTCGCCCATGTGTTCCCAAGCGAATGCCACGACCGCGGGTACAGCTACGGCCTCAGACACCTGCTGATGGTGCTGGAGCAGATCCTCTGCGACACCGCATAGAGGTCTCACTCCTCCCCAGATCTCTGTACCTGCTATCAAAGAATCAAAGACGTGAACATAAACAACATCATCGTCATCATCTCGTGTGTGTGTGTGTGTGTGTGTGTGTGTGTGTGTGTGTGTGTGTGTGTGTGTGTGTGTGTGTGTGTGTGTGTGTGTGTGTGTGTGTGTGTGTGTGTGTGTGTGTGTGTGTGTGTGTGTGTGTGTGTGTGTGTGTGTGTGTGTGTGTGTGTGTGTGTGTGTGTGTGTGTGTGTGTGTGTGTGTGTGTGTGTGTGTGTGTGTGTGTGTGTGTGTGTGTGTGTGTGTGTGTGTGTGTGTGTGTGTGTGTGTGTGTGTGTGTGTGTGTGTGTGTGTGTGTGTGTGACCATTGTGTGTGTGTGTGTGTGTGTGTGACCATTGTGTGTGTGTGTGTGTGTGTGTGACCATTGTGTGTGTGTGTGACCATTGTGTGTGTGTGACTGTGTGTGTGACTGTGTGTGACCGTTGTGTGTTCCCTGTGATCAGCAGCACTACATGCACTAATCAATCCATGAAGGCATTGCGACTCGGAACTTAAACGCAACGTCTCCAGATGCAAGATTTACAGATGCTCACACAACTCAATGTGACTTTAGTCCATTTGAAATGCAGCAATAGGGCATTTTTATATCATGGCCAAATATATATATATATATGTATATTTCTATTCAAATCGCATATCCTTACACCTCAAACTAGAACTAGGCTTTGCAATATCAAAACATATATATCAATATATATATATATATATATATCAATAGGAATTTGTCAGATTTTTCTACACCGCTTATACTGTTATAGCTGTTCCCTTTAAATATCTCTGCTTGTGTCAGCCTATTGCAGTGCTGCAAATCAATACGCAGCAGTGTAATGGCAATATCCATTTTACATGATTTTTCCATTTATTTATTTAAAGTAGTTAGATTTACTGTTATGCAATTCACTAGAAAAGTCTGAAGCAAATATTGCCAATTGTGTGTATTTGGTTCCAGAGAGGTGTACTGTTGGATATGCAGTCAAACTAGAAAAGTACCCAACTTTTAGACCACTCTTTTATCCTCCTCTTGGATTTGGTTCATACAGGTTAAAGAATTCAATGAAAATAAGTGTTTCCGTTGGCATCCATTGAACCCAACGACAGAAAGGCACACGAATGGCCTCTTGAGATGTGGGCAGCGCGTACAACAGAAAGTCTGGAGGCGTTGAGGTTTAAGTCGGGTCGTCATTTTGTGTTTTTGTTTAAACACTGTCTACAGGTATCTAACTCAGGTAAATTTACTGTAAGAAATAAATAGTTAATATTACTACTATGACCGTGTCCGCAGGATGATCCTCATGCTGTGTGCTCGTTCAGTTGATGTGTTGTGTACTCTGATCTCAAGTCATGTTCCTGCCTCTCATGACCTTCCACGTCTTATTAGCTTTTACCATGGCTGTTTTAATCGTTGTACATGTTCAGCTGCCAAACCCCCCCCAACCTCTTCCGAGACCCTGAGCTCTGTGCTGTGTTTAATGCAGTTACTTGGTGCCCCCCCCTCTCTTTCTGCCCTAGTTGTAGGAACGGCATTATATTGTCGTACTCATTTGTTTAAAGAAAAGGTATATCGGAAGATAACACTGCTCATTGGTTGGTCTTTAGTTCCGTTGCTCTGGCGTTACCCATGAGCTTTTCTATGATTGAGTTGTTATAATGGGAGTTATTACTGGGCAACAATAGGAACTACTTCCCTCCCAAGTTCTGGATAGTTTTTCTGTGTTCAAGGGCAAAAGAGAGATGTTATACTGGAAAAGACATGATGCTGTGCTTGGTTGTCATGACAATACATACTAGTGTGATAAAACTTCCCTGAGGATTTTAAGATTGTAGATATTTGAAACGTGCTGCTTTAATGCGAGTCGCCTGACAGACTCAGCAGAGGGACGGAATGCTAAAGAGAGAGTCGCCTGACAGACTCAGCAGAGGGACGGAATGCTAAAGAGAGAGTCGCCTGACAGACTCAGCAGAGGGACAGAATGCTAAAGAGAGAAGACAGCCAACGAATGCTTTCATTTTATTTGACTTTGATTTGGTTTTGGCTTGGTGCAGATGGGCAGTCATTTTAATGTACTGGTTGTGAGAAGTCAGCACGTCCTTTTTACACTAATATCAGTTGAACTGATTTATGTTGCTTTTTTATTTTGTAGGGTTGACTAATATAGTTTTTTGGCGAATGCACCCTCTGAATCTGCAGATATTCTGTATGCATATCACAGTTCTACTACTATCCTGCCAGGTATGTTAAAGGTTAGCAGACGTTCCATTCCCACCCATTGAGCTGTGAATTGATGGAAGCCCAAAGCTGCCTCAGTTGCTACCAATATTTTCTATATTTTCTTGAGAATATGTTTTCATTCAATCTTGAGTTCCATTTCTCACGGCTTAGTTTGATTACACACATTTGATCTCCAGTGTGTTTCTGGAGCTTTCAGCCACGTCTCATCGTCTTCATCGGCAGATTGTGTTTCCTCAATTAAAGGACACACTGTAGGCTTTGGAAAATAAATAGTAAGTGGACCAAATTATTATAAGCAGCTGTTTCCATTTTCTATATATAAATCTTAAAGCTTAAACTTTATTTTTTTATCCTGAGGTTGACATGATTTGTTTACAATCTGAATTCCTCCATGATGAAACACTCAAAATGAGAATATAAGGCAGAGGGATTGGATTTGAGTCCAAATATGTTTGGAAATATCCACCACTAAATGACAAGGAGTGGTGCAGGAATGAGTCAGCATGTACCGCTTCTGGATCCCTCGTCTCGGAGAGTTGTAACATGTTTGTGATTAGATGCCTGAAATAAGGTCTGTGGGTAACACCACCTGAAGAGACTTTTTACGTTTTGTTTTATGACATCAAATATGTCAGTAAATACCCCACTGGTAAATATTTACAGCTTCTACATCTCATTCAAAACAGCTGTTGCTAACAAGTGGCTAAATGAGACAACTAAATGTCATCACGCTGACCGTTAGCCGCTAGCCAAAGCTGCTAGCTATAGCTGCTAGCTATAGCCGCTAGCTATAGCCGCTAGCTAAAGCCGCTAGCTAAGGAGGTTAGCTTTTTACTGTTGGAAATTGCATTTGAAAATCCTGAAAGTGGAGATGATATGTGGAGATGATCCTCCTGAACAGAGTTTATTTCTTGTAATTATCCACATTCCTCTTGAACAATCCCATTAGTTTTGTGGAGGAAGCCCTGCACCACTCTTTCAGATCTGAACGTGAGACTGCAGGACAGATGTTGAATACATGTAGACCCTCACATTAGAGCTGCAGTCACACCTTTAGAGTCCAGCCCTACTTTAACAGGACAGACTTGTAACGGCTTGATTGCCTTAAGACAGTCATCCTGGTGTTTTTATACGGAGCCCCCCTGGTGACATTGGTGATAAAAATATGAATACGTGGCCACGAGTTAATAATGCGTGGCTTTAGTATAATTTGCTATATATTGTTTTCTCTTCGTGAGCAGTTGCTTTGCCCCGTCTGTTCTCTACACTAACATGGAGCTGATTTAAACTTGACCCCCCCCCCCCACCCCCCCCCCCCCCCCCCCCCCCTGCCCTCAGAGGCCTCTCAGCCTCTCTTTGATTTGAACCCATCCACTTGTCTCTTCAGTTTATGTAGCTTGTTATGTGAATAGAATGAAAATGCTGATATTTTGTAAATTAACTCCAACCTTGATTTTATTCTATACCAAAAGAGACTGCAAACTATAAGAATATCATATTTTCTCTAAGGTTTTTTTTCCTTTTATAATAAATTGATGTTTGAAGTAATCAAATCTTTTAAAGGATGTTTACAGGAGATAGAGATTTCTTTTAATCACTGCCTTGTTTCTGTTGTCTCCTCTTTGTGTTGAATATGATTTATTTGTATCATTCCGGCAGCTTTGTGAATCTCCTCTGTGTTCAGGCTGTGTCGTCATGGCTACATAACAAACAACATATCATGCATTTGTATACTGGGCATTGTTAATGAATGAGTTTAATGATAAACTGAATTATAGTGATGATGCAACGTTTGATTTTCTGCAGAAGACTTGTCCCGAATCAGCGAACATGTATCTCAGCGTAGGTGGGCACATTAACTAAGGACCACAGCAGGGTTAGTAAACTTATCATTCCCAAGACTTTTTACATTTAGACTGATTTAAAAAAGTGTGAATTTCTTAATCATCAGAAAGAAAAGCAACATCTGCCTGGAGTGTGCCACTAAAGGCTTTTACAGTGTATGTCAAATAATATCAAATGATTAAACACATTTTACAAAACAGTAAAAAACATTTGCATTTGAATCATTTTTGCTTTATTCTGTATTTAAATGTGATAATCGTTTGAATGAAAATGAAATTGTTTATTTTTTACATTCTATCATATTCACTCTCTATTGGCAGTTTTTATTTAATGTTTCGACTATTGAAACTCACTGAGCAGCACGGAGAGCTCTGATTGGCTGGTTGTTCTGACCAATCAGAGCTCCTGCTTCTGCCTCATTCATTGTACAGTGATACAAATGCAAAAATGATAGCAAGAAGAAAATATAATGTGGAATATGGTAAGCTGACGAGGTGAACAGAAAACGATTATAATTGAAATATGGAATAAAGAAATATAATTTTTGGCAATTTTTTATTAGTGTTTTACTCTATTTTATTGAGTCAATTTATCATTAATATACAAATCAATGTATTGTATTTTTGAATCATATATGATTGATTTGGTTATATAATAAAACCATGTAAAGGTCATTCATTATTTCAGTGGCATAGTCCAGGCTGCCTTCAGGGTACTAGGGGACAGTCATTTGATAAAGTACATGCTATTTGTTCAAACATGCATAAATATGAATATGGTCATACAGAGACATGTCCCATGCTATCTTGTAACCTTTGAAGCCAAACATCTTGCATAATGTGGATGTTTGGAATGTATATCGGAGTTACACTGCTCACCTTCTCCGCCTCAAATAGTTTAAATGCACATGTAGCCGTACTGGACATGATGGTGATTAGAGCGACGTCATGCTCTATGCTTTACTCTGTTTACATCTCAACTGCCACAACTTTTCTTTTGTTTAACTCCAGGTTGTTCGTCACTTTATTCCTGTTAGTTGTATTTGTCTATCATGCACCGCAGACTGATGGAATAGTTTGTGACTTTTCGCTCTCCTGTGAACAAAATGCCAAATCAGTCGCTCTCCATTAAAGAATCGTGAAGCTGGTTTGACGTGTTTTAGGTAATTGGCCACAAATAATGTACATTACTGCCAGCCGATTTCAAAGCACCCTGCACTCTAAAATCCATACAACTATATTTCATTCTTCTTTTGGCACGATTCCTGTAACTTAATACATTTTCACTTAAATCATGAAGTAATCACTTTCTTCACTCCAACGGATTCAAGTAGTATAATAATAATAATAATAATAATACGTATTGATGACCGTGCATGGACATTGCAAGCTTACTAGTGTTTACTTTCTGCCTTTTATTGGCTTCAAAATTGCAAAGAAGGTCCTTTTTATCATTTTGAAATGTAAACAGTGGGTGCTGTGATCGGACTTAACAGCAGCTGGTAAGAAGAGTGAGAATCAGTCTTCAGAACTGGTGCTTTGAAAATGGACGGCAGTACTGGACAAATCAGTGGAAATTAAAAACCAGCCATATGCTTCCTTAATGGGGTCCAGTGTGAAAAGAGTGAAGGCAGAGTATGGAAGACGTGTGTCTGTAGGTAATGCTGCATTTATGTCCTATGGGAAGGAACCATATCTGTCTCTACATTTATCAGAGGGTTTGAATTCATCATTTCAAAGCTGAGGTGAACTGCATTTTTTAAATACATATTTTTCCATTAGACATAAATGCAGCATTATCCGAGTGCACACAATCTCTGTTTCTGATTGGCTGAGCTGCCTCCAACTCTTTTCTTCTGGGCGACGACTTCTGATCCACTCAAGTGTCTTCATGAGGCCTGATGGAGCGTTCAGGTGTAAATGCAGTCAGTAGGTCATTGGGGTGTCGGAGCTGATCAGTGTGAATGATGTGTCGTGGTGTCGTTGGACTGCTAGCATTCAAACATAGAACCTGTAATTGGAAGTTAAAGGGACTGACCCTGGAATGGACATGTATCTCTTTAACTCCTTTATTGTGGATATTGGAGTGTTTGAATTTTGATATACTGGGTTTAAAATGTCTTACAAATGAGCCTGAGCAGGAAATCTCATCAGCGTACATAAAGAGAGGAACTCCTGTTGAAGTCCCTCCACAACTACAAACCTGATACTCGTTATTTTTTCAACAATAAAAATATTAATCAAACTGTTTGATGTCTCGTTTCTGGAGTCCCCTTTGTATTAGTGTTTAAAAAACAAAATGTGATTCATCATGTATCTGCTTTTTTAATTGTTTTATATTTGCAACAGCAGTCTATTACTCACATGCGACTCTGGGATTACTTTTGGTTAAGTACTTTCAAAATCTAGTTTACTAGATGCCTACTCCATCTTAAATCATCCCACAGGCCTTCACATTCATCTGGTTTCCCTTTGGTGTTTGGAATGCACTGATCTGAACTCGTTGACTGTGTATAAAGTAGCCCAAAGTAGAGCAGCAACAAATGCTGCTTATTCATGGTGTTCTCAAAAGATCTGACCTGCACAGCAAAATCAGCAGTGCTAATTTAACTCTTATAGAGTCAAATCCAACACTTTTAAAGTGTCTATATAGGTCCACACTGTTTTGAGTTAAAACTACACTTTTGAAAGTGTTAAAAGGTTTGCACTAGGACAGAGTTCCAGCAACTCTCTCTATAGTTAAAATGTAACTCTGGTCAACACCGGTCAGTGTTAAATGTACGCAACACTAGCTTGCAGTGTCAAAAGTTAACACCACAAGTGTACATTTTTAACACTAAATAGAGTTAAAGTCATATTAACACTATTAAGGATATAAAATGTAACTCAATATTTAACTCTTTAGAGTTGATTCATAAGCACTGTAGGGTGTCCATTTATAATTTCACCTACACACAATGCAACATTATTAATAAAAACGATATAAAAGAAAGACACAAGCCAAGTTTCAAAGTTTGCAGTTAACATGTAACTGTATTTGTGTGAAAACAACACATACAACATAGTCTTACATTAACATTCCACAGTACGTCCATGCACAGGTTACACAATATGACAATGTGGCACTATGTATGTTTTTCCATCCATCTCATTAGAAAACTGTTTGTCATAGGGTCTATAATAACGTAAATCATCAATAGAAATAACAGAACATGAATCAATCGTCTCCTCAATACAGTATGAACTATAGTGTTCATCAAAATACAGTGTGTCCACTTTGCAAATCAAAATGAAAGCTCGATCTTCATTTAGAATGATATTATTGATTTTTCCAAAAACAGGAGTTTCTTTATCAGTTCTTATGGAAACAAACATTCCAATTTCATAATCAGTTCCATAGTTCTTTACCCAGTTAGTAGTTGACACGTCGCAGTATGCATTCACCTTAAATGCAGCACTTAAAGCCTCACCACCCTCCAAACTGTCGATCATTTCCTTCCTGACTGGACCAAACTCGAACCTCTGAAAATTAAAATTCTCCCAGTGATAAGCCAAATGTCTTTGGTGTTGTTTTACTAAGCTTTTTGTAATGTTTTTGAAATTCTTCACTGATCTTTTAAAAAAATTATGTTTGGCCTCAAATCTCATGCACCATACATGGAGGAGTGGACCTATTTTTCGAATACACCTTGGATAATGTATCATAAAATGATGCTTTGGAATAAGTCTTCTGTCAGGAAACAAAGATTTGAACAGCTTGTGGTGATCAATGATTAAATGCTTCAAATAATATGTCATACCATTTGTAATAATTGTAATCTGAATCAAGAGGAGGAGCAGATTCCAACAATTGTTGTTTCTTTCAACAACATCACCAAGAATAAGGGGAGCATTTGGCAAGAGACACCATGACTGAATTGCATTCAATCCAAGATTTTTGCTCTCATCCATTTTTAAACCACTTGGCCTGTTCCGTCTCTCAGTATATCCGTAGTTGAAACTTTGGATCCTCATTGACAGTGTTTCCAGAGATAGACACTTCTGATTGACAAGGTACTGAAATACAAGTTTCAGTTCGTACTGCACTACACCTTCAAGCACATCGTGCATGATGTCCACCGCGTAGTTATCAGAGGTGTGGAAACATGTTAGTGTATTGAGCAAGCATGTCTTCTTGACACCAAATGTTGACCCTAAAATAGGATTTTCCTGTAGAGCTGCACAATGTTCTGCATGGGTTTCTTTAGTACGAAAAACCATACCAGGGTCATCTTCAGTGAAGACGGACTGTAAATCTCCTTTGGTAGTTAAACAAAATCTACAACAGTATGTTGCGCTGAAACACTCAACAAAACCAAACAGCCCGTGTAAACCCAGATTATCACCTGTTACTTGAATAACAGACCCTAGCAATGGCGAGTCAGAGAAAGGCACCTCTATCCCTTGCATTTCCAGTATTTTAAGATCATCAGTGAGAGGCTTTAGTATTGCATCAAATCCATATTTGTTCAGGTCTTGTGCATGAAAAAGTGCCACGACATGAATATTCATCAGCACAGAATTACATTTTGGGGGTAGGTTCCTCAATATGAAGTAAATACAACCAAGTTTGTGTATACCCTTCTTTGAACCTAAGGGATTTGCTGTCTCAAAATCGTCATAATAGAGTTGAACCTGTAGAGCGTGTTTTTGCTTGGAAAACAAATCATTGCTTTTGAAATATGAACCATCACTTATGTCTTTATAAGTACCTTCTTCTTGTTGTTTTGCCTGCAGGAATAATTCACATAGTTCACTGTTCTTAAATATAGACTTAAGGGTTCCCAACAAGGGTACATACACACATTTATCTGTTACAGGTATCTGATTGTAAACTCCTGTTGTTCGATCTCTGCGTAAATCAAATCTGACCCCAAGAACATACTCAACAGGTTCAACAATCCCCCACTTTTCTTCAAAGAACCTTTGTCGTTTGGATCCTGTATAGGAGGGTTTCACTTGACGTCACACCGCTGCGTTCCTTTGGCGCGAAATTCCATTGGAGGTCAGGAAGTAATTTTCGACAGAGGATCTAGCTGCTGTTACCATTGTGAAAATGCCGGTGTGTTGTGTCGTTTACGGTTGTTCCAATCGATCCGGCCGAGAGAAAAACAAGAGGTTTTACCGAGTGCCGAAGGTTGTCGTCCAACTGTCGTAGCAATTTAAGAAGCTAACCGAAGAACGCCGGAAAAAATGGCTTTCAAACCTACATCTGCGGTCGGGAGGAGCAGAGTCGTCTAATGCACGTGTCTGCAGCGACCACTTCATCAGAGGTATTAGCTAACTTGGTTTTTGTGGCTTTGTTTATGTATTATTGGGTTGTGGTTAAATGCTTATTTACTTAGTAATAGTGATCATGTTTAAGTTACCTGTAGTCTAATATGGACTTTGATGGGACTTTTTAGGGTGCCCTAGCGCTTTGGGTGACGTTGAGTCGGTAGACTGGGCTCCCACTGTTAGCCTCGGTTACCACACAGCAAGTAAGCCCAGATCAGAGGCATCTCTTCGACGAGAGCAGAGGATGGAGCTCAAGGAAGACCAACAAAGACAATCAGAATGTGCAGAGGCTTTGTTGGATCTCCTGCAGACAACCGAGAGCCCAGAACCGACGCAGCCCCCGTCTGACAGCCCACAACCAGAGGACACCAGTGGGATATTAAATGACCAACAAGGTAAATTAACCACCAGCATTATTATTAAATATTACAAATGTGATTGTCAGAAAATCAATGCAAACTTTGAATTAGGTTTAGAAAATAGAGTACTAACTTGAGAATCTGCAATAATTGGAACAGAGAACTTGCATGTCTGTAAAAAGGTTGTCAAAAAGATAACTTCACAACAATTCACATTCATATTTGACTATTTTAAATAACTAATTATGCTTGCTACTGCTATATTGTATGCAGATGCAGGATGCCAGACTGATTTAACGATGGAGGACATCGAGAGGATGGAGGATGTTCTGAGACAGAACACAACAGAGCTGGGAGATCTTCGGACAAAGGCACTGGACACAAAGTTCAACCAGGAGTCCTTTGAGAAGAACGAAGAGAAGACAAAGTTTTACACCGGGCTCCCCAACTTCTTAGTTTTACTTCAGGTTTTTCAACTGTGCGAGCCCTACATCACCTGTGGCCCTATGTCTGTGCTCTCCAAATTTGAACAGTTCATTTTAGTTTTGCTGAGGCTGAGACTAAATCTCCCTCTGAAAGATTTGGCTTTCAGGTTCAACATCTCTCTCTCCACTGCTTCTAGAATTTGGCATAAGTTAATTGACATACTTCATGAGAGTACAGCATTTATAATTGAGTGGCCAGAGCGACATGTACTTCAAGCTACAATGCCAATGGGATTCAGACATTTGGGTGTAGAGTTGCTGTGATTGTTGACTGTTTTGAAGTTTTTATTGAGAGGCCCTCTAATTTACTAGCTAGAGCACAAACATGGTCCAACTACAAGCATCACCATACGGTTAAATGTCTGATTGGTGTTGCTCCACAAGGCTATGTCACTTACATATCTTGTGCCTGGGGAGGAAGAGTTAGTGATAAACAGATCACAATACAGAGTGGGCTCCTAAAAAACCTGTTACCTGGAGATATTGTCCTAGCAGACCGTGGGTTCCATATTGGCGATAGTGTGGGATTTTACTGTGCTTCACTAAATGCCTGCATTCACCAGGGGGAAAAGTCAGCTGTCAGCATACGAGGTGGAAGAGACAAGAAAAATAGCTAATGTGCGTATTCATGTCGAAAGAGTCATAGGATTAGTCAGAAGAAAATATCAGATTCTGCAAAGCAGGGCTGTGCCCATAGAGCACATGCTAACAAAACCAGGTGAGGCTCTAGCATTAATTGACAAGATTGGGGTTATTTGCTGTGCCTTGTCTAATCTGTCAGTGTCTGTCGTCCCATTGGCGTAAAGTCATGGAGCTGTAGTCTTGTAAATAAGAAACCATGTGTTATTCAGTAAACATCTTTTTGTGTTCAAACAATTTGTGTTCAATTCTTTTCAGTAAACATCTTTTTGTGTGTTGTAAATTGTGTAGCCCTACTCAATATACAACTTTCATCTACATTCAGGCTTAATTCATTCAACAATATTCTAGAGATGACAATTGGTCTGGTGACGCTCCCATGTATGGCCATTGAGGGTTATTGTAAATGTAAATAAGAAACCATGTATTATTCAGTCTTCTTAGTATCATTTAATATTTTCAGTAAACATCTTTTTTACAATAGCAATATATCACACAGCCCTACTTCCTCTAGTGAGTGTGGTCAGTGCAAATAATAATACAACAAGGAGAGAACCACAACTTCAGGGACCAGGACAGACCACAGGTGCTGGTAATCACGCCTTCTCTCCCTCCTGATCATCTTGCAACTGAAACTGAAAAATGGAACAGCAGACAGGGAGAGGAGGCTTTTAGTCACCTGATAGTTATGCACCATCATGTTCTTGTGGAAAAAAATGAGCACACCAACTCTTTATGACTTTTACCTTTCCCCTTGTAAGTTTCTGTCCCAACACTTCAGGGAGAACACATAGTCTGAAGAAACTCTCAACTCTGGGAATGACGACGTGGAGCTGAGCCTGTACTTGATGGAAGTAGGCATGTCTCCTGTCCAGCTTCACAGTTCCCCCATCGTTGACGAGACAGAAGCCCTGTTCTCCAGCACACAGGCGAAGATTGGCCTCCTCTTGTTTGCTGTGTGGGCACTAAAAGTTCAATGAAAAGAAAAGTAATATATTGTACTGTAAATAAGTGTCTGCAGCTCAAAATGTATTGGGAGAGGATCCCCAGACTCAGGATCACGTCACAATCCTATACTTACCCGCTTTACTGTAGCACAATACTGAACAAATAACTTACCTTTATCTCACAGATACCAGTTCCATGGCAGGTGCACGTGACACATCCGTCTGGCGACGCTCCCATGTATGGCCATTGAGGGTTCAGCCAAAGCCCGCTGTCTTTACAGCTGAAACTCTGGTGGTGCAGACTTTGTACTCCTTCATACTGCTTTCGGGCAGTTGCCTCGTATTTGCATCCATACCTGTAATGTATACAACAAGGAACAGAAATAGAACATTGTACATTATAAAACAGACAAGTCAAATCAAGCAATCTGATTGGTTCTTAGCCGTGATATAATCAGCGTATACCACGGGTAGAATTAAGTTAAGTTACTTTTCACAACAAGTCGGTATCCCTCCGCGTCTGAGAAAAACTGTACAGTTGCGTTGAAAAGGAAACTGCCTGCAGTTTGCTTTTCAAACTGGAACAAGAAAGCAGCGGAGAAGTAACGGGGCAGAAACCCTCCTTTTTACGCAGCGGTCCAGACGCTTCGCGTCGGGCCGAACCACGCCCCTTAGCTGTGATATAATGAACAAATACCACGGCCTGTCGTGAGCTATTGCTTAATTATACCATGGTCTGGGTGAATACTCCATTCTGATTGGCTCCCTAATCCCTAATAAATACCTTGTTGCAGCTGTAGAGAACTTGTGTGCCTCTGGGTAGCATATGGACTTGATCAAGGACTTTGATGGCTGTGCAAGACTCGTCTGTAGAACCTGCTTCAGTCTTGAGGCTGTGATCCTTCCTGCTCTTTGGCTAAACCATATTGGTGATAAGCTCTGGTTTCTGGTCTCCTCCTCTACTGCCTGGACCTGTGGCTGTGTCAGTTCTTCCTGTCTGAAGTCCTGGCATGCATTCTGCAACTCTGTTGGGGATAGCTGTAGCATCTCTGGTGTCCTATACTGAGGTAGTGGTTTAGGTAGCTTGCTCACAGATTTAGGGACAAATTCTTAGTAATATGGTTCCCTGGACATCAGTGCAGCACTTCTTGGGGAATTTCTGCTCAAAGTCTTGAAAAACTGCATATACCTCTCTGATCCTCGCTCCAATTTTGAACCCTGGACTGTGGGACGCTGAAATGTGTGCTTCTCACCTGTCCGTCCAGCAATGGCATCATCCAGTTTTTGCTTTTTGGATTTTGCGGATGAAAAGTCTATCATCGCAACTGGAGCAGCAGGAATCTGCACATGTGAGAGACAGACCAACATGTATGTGAACATACATGTAGGTGCAGTGTAACAATGAGACAGGCAAGGACGGCATGAACAGCTGACTGACCACTGGGGTCTGAATACCTTTTTGACATGTGATGGCATTAGCCACTTGCACTTCTCAGTGGTGCAGGATGCAGTCTCTCTCATCTTCACACCTGCTTCGATAGCAAACAGAACTGCTCCAACATGTGAGCAGGATTCTGACAAACTGTATAGACAGAGACATACTAGAATAACTAGATTGATCGTAAAAGCTAGTAATGGTATAGCATGAATATTATAGCAGGCATTATTTTGTCTGAGCTTAAGTGTTGTCAAATATGCTTTGGGTTGGGATATTTATTTTATGACTTACCCAGCCATACAGTTACAGTGTGCTGTAACAACCTCTCCATCTTCTTTAGCTACAATCCACGTTTTTAATGGTGTTTCTCCAGACCTCTGGGAATGGTTGACCTACAAAATTGAAGCTCCAGTTAACAGCTTGCTAGTTAGTAATATACATTTAACAACATCAAGCCATAGCTAGCTAGTCTAGTTCTGTTACGTCCCCAGCTCGTTTCGGGGTAAAAGGGAAGCAACACATAACCAGAGGGTCTTGGTAAAGAGGTTGTTTTTAATATTAACCTCAACATAGAGTGATATAAACAACGTGCAGGCTGTTCAAAGGCTCTGAGCTGTCTATACACAACAGTACACAAAAACGAAGGCCACAGAATATCACAGTCACGAATCAGGACACTTAAGACAGAAGTGGTGAGACGTTTCGCACAAGTGCAACGCCGTCACCAAAACACAATATATCCTAAGCTAAACACATACACTCACATCAATATCCTAAGTACACACACGCACCATAAGCACCCGAGTTAACCTCTGTTAACAATATCATAAGGACACACACATAAGCACCAATAACACACAAACATTCTGAGGTATGGTAGCATGGCGTCCTAGCACAGATCCAGCGCCCCAAATGTCAACAACGTGGCAGCTTAAGTAGCGTCATCAAGAGGCCTCGGGACCTCTGGTAGGAACGAAACAACGTCGCCGACGCAGTAACCATAACACACATACATATATATATATATATATATACACAGAACACTCACAGGCCAGTTAATGCTGAAAGCAAGGCGACAGCCGTAACCCTGCCTTACACGAGTCCATGTAGCTAAAGTTAGCTAGCTAGATGTCTCCTAATAATGCTACTTAGAGGTAAGAAGGTATAGGTAGTTAACACTCACCCGGGCAAAAACAAGGCGACAATTGTTTAATGCCTTTTTGGTGCCGAGGTCATTCACCCATCCACACACAAAGTAGTTAAAAGCTTCCAGGCTTTTATACGCTTTCATTTGGCTAGCCGTGTAGTAGGAGGTATGAAGGACGAGGTAGCTGGTGATATCCATCGCCTCGATAGCGGGCAAATCTGATAAATCACGAGAAAAGTCGCTCTTTTTCAGCTGATACGGATCGTATCCGATGTGTACTGTGATTTTTTCACGATATCTGCGGCGTGCAGGTTCATTTAATTGTTTGACATAGTCGGTGTCCTCCATGATTCCTGCGTTGATGAATGATTGCGTTTTCACTTCCTGACCTCCACTTGAATTTCGCGCGTCGTAGAAGTCACGTGACTGAAACCAAGATATTAAAGGATGTGAAAGGATTCTCTAGCTGATCAAAACTATTTTCCAACTTTTTACCCAAATCAGTGCCTTGGACCTCTGAACTGCAGTTGAGAACTGCATCTCTTGCTTGTCTATGAATATCATTTACAAGCTCTTCCATGGACCCCACCATTGCTTGGACAGTGCTCTCAGCAACACCAGATGCTTGTAACTGGGCTACAACAGAACCACACATGTTTAACACGTGCTGTTTATCAAAAGTAACCTGGGAGGTTACGGAAGTGTCAGTACAAACTGCCTGAGAACTTGAAGATTCAACAGTTTCTCGTTGAGTGTCCACATTGTCCATAGTACTAGTTGAACCAGTGTCCCTGTGCAGACTGAAGAGGTGCTTTTTGAACCCTGAATAAGTACAAAAGGATAAAGAACATCCCGGCTGGCCACATTTCAAACGTAATGACTTTCCAGGATATAAACCATGGTGAAATTTCAAATGCTGACAAAGCAATGCAGAACTTTTGTGGTGTCCCTTACAGATAAAACAAATCAGCATATTTGCATCCAGTGATGTAAATAACTTCAGATATCAGTGTGCAGAAGCCTTGCTCTGAGTACTTTGACTCTGGGACTTTCCTTGGCACTTCCAATATCAATGTTAAATACCGTGGTTTGTATGAAAGTGTAGAAGCTGGTGAGGGATTCATGGTAGTTGACACTGAAGATGAAGTGAGCTTTGAAGAGTTCATCGAAGGCTGCCATGGATGTCTGCCCCTTGCAAGGGATGGCCTTGTGGTCAACGATGACGTAGAACCGTTGAATGTTGTTCTTCTGTTCACCAACACACAGCAGGAAGGGCTGCCCTGGTTCCAAACTCGAAAGGAAGGTCTCAACACTGGCTCCAATCTTCAAAAACGTAGAGAGACAGAGAAGTTTTAATGGCATACTAAGCTACTTAAAACAAAATTGTCCCAACTCAAGGAGTGCCAGTGATATAACAACTGCATACTAAAAATAAAATAATGCCTACCTTGAGATATCTCACAACATGGCTGACAGCTTGATACGAGCTAATTTTAGCACTCTTCTTATGGCCTTTTGAGGTTGGGGGGAGTAGATGAACCAAGAGTAGAATGCTTGACAGGTCACTGTCCCATCCTAGGGGCAAAAAATATGCAAATATAACAGTCAGTCGTTTAAAGCTGAAAATAGTCTTAAATCAAGGTTATGCAACCGATAACATTGAAAGGTCTCAAGATTTTCAGTAAACAAAATCTGCAAGAGAAAATACTTGCCTGACTCATTTGAGTTTTGTTGTGCAGACAAGAGGTCATCAACATGAACATTAGAGTGTAGGTTCTTGCAGTCTGCCAAGATCCTAGGTTTGAAGAAAGTGGGCCATCTCGCCAACATTTTTCCAGAAATCTCTTCTCCAAACATCATTGTGAAATCTTGGTCAACCTACAGGAGAAACACCATGAGTCATGGCAACCCCTCAGACCATCCAAATAATAAACAAAATATGACATGTTGTTCTTACCAAGCCAGGGATGTCGAGGAAACACATCCAGGACTGTTGAAGAGGCTTGCTGGTCCCGAGTCATTGCTTGCCAACACTGAAATGTTGCCTTCATCTTCTCTTTGACAACTGATTCGTCAGCTGAATGCTTTATGAAGGATATTGTCTCTCTGCATTCCTCGCCAGTCAGTTGCTCACAAGTCAAGAGAAAATCCCTCTTGCTCTTTGGACCATCTTGATAGGTAGTGCTGGGGTAGCACCTCCGGGACTGAACCGCAGTGTTGCGCTGAACCGTCTTTATCCTCCATGCCAAGTAGCCAGATCCACCATCTGCATCATAGTAGTGTTCCTGTAACATCCAAAAATAAATCAAAACTGAGAACACAGAAGTGACAGCATTACAGGAAGGTTGTTCTAAAAGTTAAGAATGAACACACTTCCTTTTCACAAATTCGAATACAGGTCATTCATTCATAGACTTACGTATCCATTCTTTGAGTATGGATCTCTTAGACATGGAAATAGAGTGATGATGCCAAGAGCACACTTTTCTCGCACATGTGTTGGCGGGATCCTCCTTTAAAAAAATATATATATATTTTATCTTAAAAGTATAAATGCCTTACAGCTTTAGATTGTTTTAACATGTGAGCAGCTGTTTCCAAAATGTACATTACTTAGCACTATCTGTGAAAACATGATTAACACCAAAAGGGAATATTCAGTCCTTACCCATGAACTTCGATCATGTCAGCCACCAGTAGGTTTACCATCTGTCGTCGTGTACCATCCATCAATGTTTTAGTTGTCGCATACTCTTGCAAGATTTTTTCTCCCCCTAGCTTAGACTGGAGAACATCGCTGACCATCTAGAACAGGGGTGCCCAACCTTTTTTGAACCGAGAGCTACTTTTAAAGTTGCCAGTCTGCCAAGATCTACCAGTCCAAATAGAGAGGCGTAGCCATTACTGACAGCCTACTACCAGGTAAATACACACTTCTACTTGTATAAAACTGACCTTTGTATGATTAATACTTCATAAAATACTGCAGATCCTTTATCTTACCTCTTTCTAATCTACACACATACAAGTATTTAACTGAAGTTACACAACAGTGTTGTTGATACAGAGTTGGAGTTTATTCACACGTCACTACAGTGGGTAATGTTTTCAAGAAACATTGAACAGTGCTGCCACATAAGACACAGGAAAAAAGAAAAGACTCTGAACCCTTTCTTTGCCATTATATCAAAATAGTGTTGCTACAAACGTATAAATTAGGCTTACTAATAAGACAACTCAGATCTGAAGCTACTCAGGAATCTGCAGCAACAGTGCAATAAAAGAGACACAATTAATAGAATCAAACCCTTTTTTTGTTGCATTTTAGTAGATTATAAAAAGAAATGCCTTTAAAATAGGATGCAAGCAACACTAGTTTCTTAACCTGAATTGATAATAGACTATAATCAATTTAAGTTTGCATTCTTATACCATTTTGTACAATAATTATAATGAATAAGTTCAAACAAACTCAAACTTACAGCTGATTAATAACGGTATCTAACTTGAGTTTTTATCATATCAAAAACATGTTGAAATGCTGTTATTTTTATTACGCATCGACAGCCTCCAGGAATGCTTCTTTCACAACTTCGCCGTCTTTGAAAGACTTCATGTGTTCCGCAAGAACGTGACTGACACGATAAGATGCTATGGTAGCAGCCTTGCTCTTGTTGTTGGGCGGGTGAAAATGGACTGCTGTGCATTTAGCTGTCCTTTCAGGCCCCTCCCCTTTTGGAGCGTAGGGCAGAATTAGGAGGGAATTCCGTCTCGTAGCGTTTGTGCACTGTTTTTAAATGCCGCTCCTAAATTACCCTTCTTCGATAAAGCCACGCTCGCATTGCAGATGAGACAGATGGACTTTGAATTGGAATAGATACAAAAATAATCATCCTCCCACTCGGAGTGAACATTATATATGTTTTGCTTCTGCCATAATTGCGGTCTTGTGTGTGTGTGCGGACTGTCACTCCTGTTGACACGGACAACGTTAGCGAACTAGTGCACTGCCCACTGCTCACCAGCCACGCCCCGACACATGGGGTCACGCCGGCCAATCACAAAGCTTTGATGCGTTCAAGTGCATTATTCTGGCACAGGAAGATTATGTTACAGGACATTAACGATAAAACAGAATATTGTTGTTCTATTTTTAGACACATCTCGCGATCGACTGGGAATCTCCCCGCGATCGACCGGTCGATCGCGATCGACTGGTTGGGCACCCCTGATCTAGAAGATAAAGAAGAATCATATGGGAAGTCATTATCTTGGGCATTCCATACAAATCATAGGTTATCTGCCCAATATATCCATGTTTAATGATTAATAAAGAACTGAGTAAATTGCAAAAGTGTAGTCCCCTGTACCTCTTTGGCTGATTCCCGATCAGCGTGGACTCTTTTCACTCCACTGTCTCTCTCAAGAACTATTCTTGCATCTGATGAATCAGACACCGCAGAGGATGAAGCATTGGTCACGGAGAATGAGGTGTCTGAAAGGTCCGACTCCAGCAAAGTGTGCGATACATTTTGAAGCACAACTGCAAGATAGATAAAAGAATGACATACTCAATGAAAGAAGAAAAAAAACATACTTTCAGCCCTCCAAACGATGTTACAGGGTAATCTCAGAAAAAACTCAGTAGGGATGGGTCCCTGATTTTCTTACTAACTTACTAACACTTTAAGCTTACAACCCGCGGCTAACAATAGCAGCTAATATACTAACACATGGAGCTAAACGCCCCAATAACAGACTTTGTAATGATATTAAAAAGATGTTAGGTTAAACACCCCTGGCTAATGATAGCAGCACATATTACTAGCATGTGGAGCGAAGACAGCAGTCAATGTAAAATAATTAGTATTTATGTAGCTGAAGGTAAGCGCTGTTCAATTAAATAAATAAATACCTGTACTAGGCTACTTGTTCGAAACATTTACTTACACTTTAGTCAGTTTATCCTACAAATAGAATGTGGTGGTATGCTCCTCCGATTTGGTCTCCCGCCTCGACTGCGCGCACACACATTCACAGTCACGGCCACACCCAACAGAGCAACAGCCAGTGATCCACAGAAAGAGAGATTGTAACACTGGCTATGTAATTAAATCAACACTCTAGAGTTGTTTGGAGAATTCAACAATTGACTCCCTGTTTCAACACCAACTCGTTTTGAATAATAACTATCTTGGAGTTGAATGACACTTAAAATGAGTTGAAACAACTCTATATTTAAATTTCCAACTCCAACACTGAAAATATAACACTTTTGATTTTGCTGTGTGCCATAGGGTCTGTAATCCTGGAGACCCCCCTGATCACTAACACAACCTGGGTGGCTAAAAGTCTTGAAATGTCATATTTAATCTTAGAAACAATGAATGATATTCAGAATATCTTCACTTATTATTCCAGTCTTTCTGAAGTTGCAAACCTGTCTGTATTAACATCATGGGAGAGGGCAGAGAGTGATGAGAGATGTCATTGTGCCATTGTAATTTTGGCTGACTTTATTACTTTTATTTGTATTTTTAACTGTTTTAAAGTCTATGAGACTTTATCGATGTCAATCATAAAAGATAAAGAGATATTTTTATTTTCTCGTTTTCCTCAGATACTCCTCATTTTGTGATTACTGTTACGTGATATTTTAAGAAGAAAATGGTAATAATACTTTAGAGCTTTCTACACTTGAATTTGAAATGGACTGAAATTAGCATTTTTTACAGTGTGGTATTAGTAACTGACTGATTGACCACTCTGAGTAGTTCTTGCACCACAGAATATCATCGTTATTGATATAAAACCATTACCCATATTCGAAAGGAATGTAAGTATTCATTTATGATTTCACATCACGTCCTCCAGACGTTTCATGGTTTTTAATGTTGAGCAGCGAGTGCCTTTCTGTGGAGCATCTTCTGTGTGAGATCAGGTTGCCTGTGTGTGTGTTATATTACCACTGACAAGGTGGAGAATTAAAACATTGTATTATTAGTCACAGCCTTTAGACTTTATGACATGCCTGAGTTGAATAATCACAACAGTAATTTATCAAAATATAAAAATAGCATTCATACAATAAAGAATCTATCCCACATGTAGCGTTTGTTCTAGGGCTGTCAGTCGATTAAAATATTTAATCGCGATTAATCGCATGATTGTCCATAGTTAATCGCGATTAATCGCAAATTAATCGCACATTTTTTATCTGTTCTAAATGTACCTTAGAGGAATATTTTTCAAGTTTTTCATACTCTTATCAACATATGAGTGGACAAATATGCTTTATGCTAATGTTTATTATCATTTGAACAATGACCTCTCTCATACAATAATACAATACAAATTGTGTGTGTGTGTGTGTGTGTGTGTGTGTGTGTGTGTGTGTGTGTGTGTGTGTGTGTGTGTGTGTGTGTGTGTGTGTGTGTGTGTGTGTGTGTGTGTGTGTGTGTGTGTGTGTGTGGTGTGTGTGTGTGTGTGTGTGTGTGTGTGTGTGTGTGTGTGTGTGTGTGTGTGTGTGTGTGTGTGTGATGGATCGTTGGAGCTATGTGCAACTCACGGCATATGCTCGAACGGGAGCTGCCTGGACGCTGCAATTATGTTGCGCACTATCTGAGCTGAGTGTGCTGTTTTTTCGTACAATGTCCCGCTGTCTGGCTTCCTGCATAAAGTCAAGTGCTCGGCGCAGTTGTGGCGAAATGTCGCTCCTCTGTTTTCATTTAAACAGCTCCTTATATCCGTTAGCGCAGCTAGCTAGCACCAGATGCTAACAACAACAATGCACGTAAGGCAGGGATGGGCAAATGGCGGCCCCCACCTTCTCTTTTTGCGGCCCTCAGATTCATTTATAAACAACTTAATTAATTTTAAAAAATGTAAAAAAAAAAAATGTAAATATATTTTTTTATTTGTTTTACTTGTAGTTCTGATACCGTCCACTAGTAGACTCCTAGTTACGTCGCGAACTGCGTACATGATTTCAAATACCGCAAAATAATCTGTGACGCAGTATTGTGTTTGTTTCCCGGGGAAACCCTCACAAGAAACACCGGCTGTTGTTATGCCTGCTGTGACGTTAAAGAGCCTGTGACACCATCCCAACAACTGTTGTGCAATGAAATATTGGGCTACTAGTAATCTCGAACCGTCAGTTTAAAAAAGAAAAAGCGATACCGTTCCGTTAAATATCAATAATTTCGAACATCGCGGGGAAATTCCTTGACTCATTTTGAAGTTTTGGGGGAAGCCGGAAGTGACGTCAATGCGGGAACGCTTCGAGAGCCAAACACGGACAAAGTGTGTCGTCATGCGTAGAAATGGTGAATTACTGAGATTAGGCACGTTAATAACGTTTTAATGAAGTTGACTACAGTATATTCATATTTGTCAGTGCTTTCATGTCAATTCGGCGACATAAACATAAATGATCGTGGTGAAGATGATGATTACATTAGGATTACAAATCGGGAGTGAGAGCTGCTGAATTTCCTCCCGTCGGATGTGATATCAAAACAAATCGATTATTTTTGTGGTTGTAAACTCAAGTGGATGAAACTACATTTATTAGTGCTTTCATGTCAATTCGGCGAACATATGATACATTAAATGATCGTTTGTTTGAGCCGGTCTGCATTTCCTGATGAGAAAACAAACCGATGCTTTTTGTAGTTGTAGTACACCAACAACATGGATTAAACGTGTGGTTTTTTTACCACAATGTTGGGGAAATTAATGGATAAAATGCACGGATTATTATTATTATTCCCACTCCGATCGGGACACTAGGTCCACCGTTTCCCCGCAGCGAGGCTCCCCCCGTTGACAGTTTACGTGGGCTGGGTGCAGTGGCGGACTGGCCATCGGGACGAATCCCGATGGGCCGGTACCAGTGGCGTAGCCAGGAATTATTGTGTGGGTGGGCCTGGAGAAATGTAGGTGGGCCAGGGGGAGACATTAAGTGTGGGGTCTGAGCTGAAACTTCATTAATGATTGTAATGATTTTTTAATGCACCAATAGAACTTAAGCATAAATTAGCAGTGAAAACAAAAACATAGGCACGGCGGCCTCAGAATGTGTGTAAAACTGACATCCACATAGGGATGGCTATCGTTAAGGCTTTAACGGTACTACTACTTTTATCGATAGCGCTTACGCTTATGCTCCAGGTTCAGTACCAACCACATCATAAAGTACGCGGACGATACAGCAGTGGTGGGACTCATCAGGGACAACAACAAACAGGCATAGGGAGGAGGTGAAACATCTGACAGACTGGTGTAACACCAACAACCTGATCCTGAATGTCGATAAAACAAAAGAGATGATTGTCGACTTCAGGAACAAAAAGCACTGTCACCCACCACTCCACATCAACGGCACAGCAGTGAAGACTACAGACAGCACCAAGTTCCTGGAGGTGCATATCACAAGCAGTCTGACCTGGTCCACTCACACGACATCACTATTTAAGAAGGCACAGCAGCGCCTACACTTCCTGCACAGCTCCCCCCTCCCATCCTCACCACGTTCTACAGAGGAACCACAGAGAGCGTGCTGACCAGCGGCATCTCCATCTGGTCGAGAGACTGCAACGCCAAAGACTGGAAGTCTCTGCAGAGAGTGGTCAGGACAGCAGAGAAGATCATCGGAGTTTCTCTCCCTCCCATCAGAGACACCGCTCAGAAACGCTGCCTAACAAAAGCCCAGAACATTTTTAAAGACCCCACTCATCCTCACCATGCTCTGTTCTCCCTGCTGCCCTCCAGCAAGAGGTTCCGCAGCATTAAGAGCAGAACAGTCAGATTCTGCAATAGCTTTTTCCCCAAGCCATCAGACTGCTGAACAGCAAGCAGACCAGTAACATAAAGATTACATTGCGCTGTGTAAAGGGCACATATTTGTTATATAGTATGTCTATTTTATTTATATGTATAGTAAGTCTTTATATTTTAAACGCACACTTTATCTTTAATTGTATCAGCACCATGTCACTATTATTTATTTATATGTACAATTTTAGCAAGTTTTTATATTGTCCTGTTCCTGCAGCCAGTACAACGAAATTTCGTTTTAATAGTACACTCTGTGTCTTGTTGAAATGACAATAAAGTATGTCTATGTCTATGTCTTATCGATCCGGTCCTTTAACATTACTTTTATCGGTTCTTTTGGAGAAAAAAACAAGGTAAACTCACTAAACAAATTGTGAACAAAACTAACATTGCTTTTTATTTAAATTAAATACATAATATTTCACATCAAAAGAAACAACAATGTTTTAACAAATCATATTAAATAATGTGATGACAGAACTGTAAACAGAATAGCTGAAACTTTAACAAAATAAATAACTCAGTTTCCTCTAATCATTAACCCATGTTTGTATAATGTAGTTAACTCGGTGTGTTGCTGCTAGCAAACATAACACCTGACGTGGAAACGTTCCTCGTGGATGGGGCTACAGAGCTACTAGAAAGACAGTGGAACCCGGTGCATTCCTCCGTCTGGATGTGGAGCACTTTTGCTAAATGTTTAGACAAATTGCTCGTGTTACCGCCCTCACATGATAAACTCTTATTCCACTTTTGATAACGAGTATTGTCCACATAGACACGGCTATAGTTTAACCACACCTCGGAGCGCGTTCTCTCCGCCATCTCCTCCGTGTGTGTGTGTTGCTGCATGTTGTAGCAGCTGCGTGTGTGTAAACTGCCCCGCCCCCTCTCACACAGACGGGGGCGAGATCTCTTAAACGGAGTTGGCGACACTTAAACTGCAATGTAATGTTTGTGTAGCAATAATACATACAACATATATCGGGGGCACAGGTTGTTTATCCTTGACAGTCGCACAATGGGCACACACTGAGTGTTTTCATATTCAGCAAATGTGTACACGCTAAACTGCAGACCTCAAGATGAAATAATACTTTCATTCACTCACGGCAAAAGTTACTTTACTTACTATAAAAACTCACGGTAAAAAAATGCACTCCCTATTCCATTGACATGAAGGTGGAATCTAACTATATCCAGAATACGTTTTATTGGATCCAGGCAAGAAAGATGTTTATTTCTGCTGTAAAGTTGGGCATTTTAACATGGGGGTCTATGGGAATTGCTCCTTTTTGCATCCATCCCCTGTCGGCCACTAGATGAACTGCAGTTTGTGTCACTTCCTTCTGGGCTTCCCGGCTCTGCGCTATGAAGCGCTGATTGGCTGTGGGTGGGCCAGACGTGCATGTGGGTGGGCCCAGGCCCACCCGGGCCCACCCACAGCTACGCCGCTGTACAGCAGTGGTGGGACTCATCAGGGACAACAACAAACAGGCATAGGGAGGAGGTGAAACATCTGACAGACTGGTGTAACACCAACAACCTGATCCTGAATGTCGATAAAACAAAAGAGATGATTGTCGACTTCAGGAACAAAAAGCACTGTCACCCACCACTCCACATCAACGGCACAGCAGTGAAGACTACAGCCAGCACCAAGTTCCTGGGGGTGCATATCACAAGCAGTCTGACCTGGTCCACTCACACTACATCACTATTTAAGAAGGCACAGCAGCGCCTACACTTCCTGCACAACTGCCCCCTCCCATCCTCACCACGTTCTACAGAGGAACCACAGAGAGCGTGCTGACTAGCGGCATCTCCATCTGGTCGAGAGACTGCAACGCCAAAGACTGGAAGTCTCTGCAGAGAGTGGTCAGGACAGCAGAGAAGATCATCGGAGTTTCTCTCCCTCCCATCAGAGACACCGCTCAGAAACGCTGCCTAACAAAAGCCCAGAACATTTTTAAAGACCCCACTCATCCTCACCATGCTCTGTTCTCCCTGCTGCCCTCCAGCAAGAGGTTCCGCAGCATTAAGAGCAGAACAGTCAGATTCTGCAATAGCTTTTTCCCCAAGCCATCAGACTGCTGAA
Organism: Pseudochaenichthys georgianus; assembly: GCF_902827115.2. Taxonomy (NCBI): domain Eukaryota; kingdom Metazoa; phylum Chordata; class Actinopteri; order Perciformes; family Channichthyidae; genus Pseudochaenichthys; species Pseudochaenichthys georgianus. Next base: position 2,832,223 of record NC_047521.1, on the reverse strand, counting down.
CAGCAAGCAGACCAGTAACATAAAGATTACATTACGCTGTGTAAAGGGCACATATTTGTTATATAGTATGTCTATTTTATTTATATGTATAGTAAGTCTTTATATTTTAAACGCACACTTTATCTTTAATTGTATCAGCACCACGTCACTATTATTTATTTATATGTACAATTTTAGCAAGTTGTTATATTGTCCTGTTCCTGCAGCCAGTACAACGAAATTTCGTTTTAATAGTACACTCTGTGTCTTGTTGAAATGACAATAAAGTATGTCTATGTCTATGTCTTATCGATCCGGTCCTTTAACATTACTTTTATCGGTTCTTTTGGAGAAAAAAACAAGGTAAACTCACTAAACAAATTGTGAACAAAACTAACATTGCTTTTTATTTAAATTAAATACATAATATTTCACATCAAAAGAAACAACAATGTTTTAACAAATCATATTAAATAATGTGATGACAGAACTGTAAACAGAATAGCTGAAACTTTAACAAAATAAATAACTCAGTTTCCTCTAATCATTAACCCATGTTTGTATAATGTAGTTAACTCGGTGTGTTGCTGCTAGCAAACATAACACCTGACGTGGAAACGTTCCTCGTGGATGGGGCTACAGAGCTACTAGAAAGACAGTGGAACCCGGTGCATTCCTCCGTCTGGATGTGGAGCACTTTTGCTAAATGTTTAGACAAATTGCTCGTGTTACCGCCCTCACATGATAAACTCTTATTCCACTTTTGATAACTAGTATTGTCCACATAGACACGGCTATAGTTTAACCACACCTCGGAGCGCGTTCTCTCCGCCATCTCCTCCGTGTGTGTGTGTTGCTGCATGTTGTAGCAGCTGCGTGTGTGTAAACTGCCCCGCCCCCTCTCACACAGACGGGGGCGAGATCTCTTAAACGGAGTTGGCGACACTTAAACTGCAATGTAATGTTTGTGTAGCAATAATACATACAACATATATCGGGGGCACAGGTTGTTTATCCTTGACAGTCGCACAATGGGCACACACTGAGTGTTTTCATATTCAGCAAATGTGTACACGCTAAACTGCAGACCTCAAGATGAAATAATACTTTCATTCACTCACGGCAAAAGTTACTTTACTTACTATAAAAACTCACGGTAAAAAAATGCACTCCCTATTCCATTGACATGAAGGTGGAATCTAACTATATCCAGAATACGTTTTATTGGATCCAGGCAAGAAAGATGTTTATTTCTGCTGTAAAGTTGGGCATTTTAACATGGGGGTCTATGGGAATTGCTCCTTTTTGCATCCATCCCCTGTCGGCCACTAGATGAACTGCAGTTTGTGTCACTTCCTTCTGGGCTTCCCGGCTCTGAGCTATGAAGCGCTGATTGGCTGTGGGTGGGCCAGACGTGCATGTGGGTGGGCCCAGGCCCACCCGGGCCCACCCACAGCTACGCCGCTGGCCGGTACCGAAGTGGGCCGGTCGGATAAGTAACTAGCACATCCCCCATAGGCGGCGCGTGAGGCTCAGGTTTGAGAAGGCTAAATAACTTCTTTTACCTGACGCTACCCGCCTCCGGCGTCTATAGAAAAGAGATCCACTCAGTGTGCGGAGTTTAAATCTCTCAAGTCATATTACAGGATAAAGAAAATACAGTTTAAACTGCCGTATGCAGAGAAGACGCCGACGTGTCGCACTTATCATTCATATTACATCATCGATCAGATCATCGATCATATAATATCATAATATATAATATATTTCCTTATCTGAGTCAGCTTCTCCAGCCTCATCTGGCCGTGCAACACTCACAGTGTCACAGACTGGATGCAGAAGCATTATTTAACACATTATGTTGACGAAACACTCGAGACAAATGTAATTAAAGTCAGATCCACGCGTGTCTTAGACGTGAACGCGCTCTCAGCTGGAGAGAGAAGCCCTGGCTTGATTTACCGAGTTGATAACCAGCGTCGTAGGACCGCTTAGCGAGATCTCGTTTGTTAGTTTGTTGTTAGTTTGTTTGTTACTCAAACATATCCAGGGTCTGTTGAACTGGCTTCGTAGTACAGGGCACAGGTGGCTAGCAGCGCTAATGTCAAAGACACAGACATTATACATTATATTTGTATTTTACCAGGATGCAGTGACACCAATATTTACATATTTAAATGTACTATCTACAGCACCCTGACATCCCCCACTCCCCCCGTTGACAATTTACTAGCGGTACCGAAGTGGGCCGGTCGAGAGTCCCGGGATGATTTTTAGTCCCAGTCCACCACTGGCTACATGACCATGTGATCGCTCATATTGACGCACCTCATTCCTAAACTTCTAACAGATACAACATAAACCGATCCTTCAGCCTCATGAGCTCTCAGACACGTTCAACATGAACCTGTCTGAGCTTGCTGCTGTGTGCGCCGTCGTGCGTTTACATCTGACTGTATATATATAAAGGTTTACATGCAGACGCTGGGATCCTGGACGGTGCAGCTGGAGCGCTGTGCCCGCAATGACGTCACCCATCATTTGGCGGGACTTGAAGAATCCGCGAGAAGATCCAGACAATTGTCAACATTGAAGGCAGATTAATGGTTATCAAAGTACAAATATCCAAAATCAGTTCAGTAACGGTTTTCAAGGGGACAATATGTACTCAAATTGATGGGTTTGGATGATGGGGGAAAACCGTGTCACAGGCTCTTTAAGTTGCCTCTTGTAATTATGCCTTTACAAGCTTAAAAGTTGTTTTTATCATCTGAATTTGGCAAAACAAGTTTAATATTCTTAAAACCAAGACTTTTTTTATTTGAAATCAGATGAAAACAAACTGTCCCGGACCCTGCCGTGTTATATATGATTACTACGCTTTTCATTCATAATTTCAGTGGGAGGGAGGGGGAGTGGCTCTGAGGAACAGCAGAGTGCGGGCTGACGGGTGTCTGTGGGGACACTCCCCTTATTGTGGAATGAGGGGAATGCAGAGACTGGCTACAAATGTTTTAGGTTCAAGTTAGACAACTATTGTCTGGGTTAGTGTTCATGACTTCATGTTTATGTCATCTCAATGGTTAATCTCAATACACACACATTTCCCGTGCTTTCCAATAGTTTAAAATAGTTTTATTCCACTGTTTAATAACCTGTTCAATACAAACATGCCACTTGTAAAAATGAAATAACATTTCTGTGAACTGATATTTGTTTAGTGAGTTTATTAGAGGATGTTCCCTTTGATTGTAAAATGTCAATGAAGATGTCAGACTTAGTATATTTGTTAATAATTACATACAACACATGGAATTTGTGTGTGTGTGTGTGTGTGTGTGTGTGTTTCAAGTGAATCTGCGGCCCCCTGGTGGCCAGTACATCAATGATGTGGCCCCCACCACCATCAAAGTTGCCCATCCCTGACATAAGGTCTCTCTCTCGCTCGCTCGGGCCACACGTACACACACCCTCCCGGTCCTCCAGATGGCCAGTCGGTGCCTGCCGGTGAGCGTGGAAGTGTGGTCTGCCACAAGCGGGCAGCAGGAGCGGGGCTGTCAGCATCAGCTTGTAGATGGTATTTTAAACTCGATGCGCTCTGAAACTACGAGGCGGCCGAGGAAAAAAAATACACATGCGTTAATCGCGTTAAATAGTGGCGTTAATTTTTTTTATTAACGCGTTAACTTGACAGCCCTCGCAAATTAATGTAAACTGTGCTCATGTAATGACAGCTAAAATACTAAACCAATAAACCTAAAAGAAAAAAAAGTTATCAAAAAGAAAATTCACATCCGAGTCTAACCTGACTCATAGAAATAGAACATTTTTGTGATTGTTGTACATGTGGAATGTCTCAGGTAAACATCATATCAAAATATATTTAAAAATAAAAAGGCACCAAGTGCCAACTGCCAAGTTGTTATAGCAATTACTCAGAAATAAACAATCCCTGTTTATAAAACTCTACAGAAATGTATTGTGTAATGGTCCGACCTCACGCCAATACAAGCATGTCATCAGTGCTTGAATTGGAATAAAAAAGGTGCCAGTACTCTAAATCAGCAACTGTTTCAAGTCAATTTATTTATACAGCACAAAAACTACATTTGGCTCAAAGTCATAGTATATCCTATAATTCTGGTGGGTTTGTCTCTTTACTGTATATTTGAGAAAGGCTCACTGTACGTAAACAAAATGACTCAGGGTGCATCTGAGATTAGAGGGGGTGCAGTGGAGTGGTAAAGTGCTTTTTTATAAGTGGGGAGTGGACCTGATACCCTCTAGGTGGGTCCCGGCCGGGGCATGCTCCCCCGGGAAGATTTGTTTTTAAATATTGAAGTTAGATGCATCAATCTGGTGCACTTTGAGAGCAACGTGAAGAGATATATGGATACCTCTCAACATCCATATGAAACAACTGTAAACATATTTACTTTTTCTTTATGGATATAAAAGAAAGTAAAGACTGACACCTACTGGCGGCTGGTTAAATGACTCCTCGTCCCTGAGTACACCAGGGTTGCCAACTTTGGGGACCTGGCTGGAGTGAGATTTTGATATCATGGGTTTAATTACACATATGCACACTAAATGACTGCTATCGTGTCAGCAGCGGGACCTTAGCATATATATATAGGATATACAATATATACAAATACACAATATTGGACAAAGTTTCATTTGTTTCCACTGTTTTATTGTGTGCCTGTCGCGATAAGCAATTAATTGACTTATCGTACGATAAATAAAAATTAACTCGATAAATTCCCATTTACATGAGGATGTGACTAGCAGTTTGAAAGGATGTACTTGAATTATTATTATATATTATCATTATGTCAGTGGTCTAAAATGGTCATACAATGGTGCCGACAATATTATCGTTTATCGCAATAATTTCCCCTCTCTGAAGAACCAGCACCTTACCGTGGTAGAGAGGTTTGTGTGCCCTGATGAACCTGGGGGCTGTGTTGTCTGGAACCTTGTGTTCCTGGTAGGGTCTCCCATGGCAAATTGGTCTCAGGCAAGGGGCCAGACTAAGATTGGTTCAAAAGACCTCATGAAAGACGACACAGGAAGTGAGGATACCCGGCCCGGAGGAAGCCCGGGGTCCCCTTCTGGAGCCGGGCCCAGAAGGAGGACTCGTCGGCGAGCGTCTGGTGGCCGGGCTTGCCACGGAGCCCGGCCGGGCCCAGCCCGAAAAGGCAACGTGGGCAACACCTCCGCTTCTCCGTCCCGCGGGCCCACCACCTACGGGAAACATCGATGGGGTCGGGTGCGCTGCCAGAAGGGTGGCAGTGAAAGCGGAGGGTCTCGACGGACCAGACCCGGGCGGCAGAAGCTGGCTTTGGGGACGTGGAACGTCACCTCTTTGGGGGGGAAGGAGCCGTAGCTTGTGCGGGAGGTGGAGCGGTACCAGTTGGATCTGGTTGGGCTCACCTCTACGCACAGCGTCGGCTCTGGAACCTTACTTCTGGATAGGGGTTGGACTCTATTCTTCTCCGGAGTTGCTCAAGGTGTGAGGCGCCAGGCGGATGTGGGGATACTCACAAGTCCCCGGTTAGGTGCTTCGTTGTTGGAGTTTACCCCAGTGGACGAGAGGGTCGCCTCCCTACGCCTGCGGGTTATGGGGGGGAAAACTCTGACTGTTGTGTGTGCTTATGCACCCAACAGCAGTTCGGAGTATTCGGCCTTCTTGGAGACCCTGGAAAGAGTTCTGTATGGGGCTCCTGAAGGGGACTCCTTAGTCTTGCTGGGAGACTTCAACGCACATGTGGGCAATGATGGAGACACTTGGAGGGGCGTGATTGGGAGGAACGGCCCCCCTGATCTGAACCGGAGTGGTGGTTTGTTACTGGACTTCTGTGTTAGTCATGGATTGGCCATAACAAACACCATGTTCGAACATAAGGATGCTCATAAGTGTACGTGGTACCAGAGCACCCTAGGCAGAAGGTCCATGATCGATTTCGTTATCGTATCATCGGACCTGAGGCCGTATGTTTTGGACACTCGGGTAAAGAGAGGGGCGGAGTTGTCAACTGATCACCATCTGGTGGTGAGTTGGGTCGAGTGGCGGGGGAAGCCTCTGGATAGACCTGGTAAGCCCAAACGTGTAGTTCGGGTGAACTGGGAACGTCTGGAGGAGGCCCAAGTTCAGGAGGCCTTCAACTCGCACCTCCGGCGGAGCTTTTCGGGCATTCCTGTGGAGGTTGGGGACATTGAACCAGAGTGGTCGGTATTCAAAGCCTCTATTGCCGAAGCCGCGGTGGGGAGCTGTGGTCTCAAGGTCCTAGGTGCCTCAAGGGGCGGTAACCCTCGAACCTCCTGGTGGACACCGGTGGTCAGGGAAGCCGTCCGACTGAAGAAGGAGGCCTTCAGGGATTTGTTATCCCGGGGGACTCCCGAGGCAGTTGCAAGGTACCGACAGGCCCGAAGGGCAGCAGCCTCATCCGTGGCCGAGGCAAAGCAGCGGGTGTGGGAGAAGTTTGGAGAAGACATGGAGAAGGACTTTCGGGCGGCACCAAAGTTGTTCTGGAAAACTGTCCGACACCTCAGGAGGGGGAAGCAGGGGACCATCCAAGCTGTGTACAGTAAGGATGGGACGTTGTTGACCTCAACTGATGGAGTGTTGGGGCGTTGGAAGGAACACTTTGAGGAACTCCTGAACCCGACAACTCCGCCCTCTATGTTAGAGGCAGAGCTGGAGTATGACGGGGGATCAACACCAATCTCCCGGGGGGAGGTCACTGAGGTCGTCAAACAACTCCACAGTGGCAAAGCCCCGGGGGTGGATGAGATCCGCCCGGAAATGCTGAAGGCTCTGGGTGTTGAGGGACTGTCATGGTTGACACGTCTCATCAATGTTGCGTGGAAGTCGGAAACAGTACCGAAGGAGTGGCAGACCGGGGTGGTGGTCCCCCTTTTCAAAAAGGGGGATCAGAGGGTGTGTGCCAATTACAGAGGGAAAGTTTACTCCAAGGTACTTGAAAGGACGGTCAGGCCGATTGTCGAACCTCAGATTGAGGAGGAACAATGCGGATTCCGTCCTGGTCGTGGAACGACGGATCAGCTTTTTACTCTCGCAAGGATCCTGGAGGGGGCCTGGGAGTACGCTTATCCGGTCTACATGTGTTTTGTAGACTTGGAGAAGGCGTATGACCGGGTTCCCAGGGAGTTACTGTGGGAGGTGCTGCGGGAGTATGGGGTGAGGGGGTCTCTACTCAGGGCCATCCAATCTCTGTACTCCCAAAGCGAGAGCTGTGTCCGGGTCCTCGGCAGTAAGTCGGACCCATTTCCGGTGAGGGTTGGCCTCCGCCAGGGCTGCGCTTTGTCACCAATCCTGTTTGTAATATACATGGATCGGATTTCGAGGCGTAGTCGTGGGGGGGGGGGGGTCTGCAGTTCGGTGGACTAAGGATTGCACCACTGCTTTTTGCAGATGATGTGGTTCTGATGGCTTCATCGGTCTGCGACCTTCAGCACTCACTGGATCGGTTCGCAACCGAGTGTGAAGCGGCTGGGATAAGGATCAGCACCTCCAAATCTGAGGCCATGGTTCTCAGCAGGAAACCGATGGACTGTCCACTCCAAGTAGGGAATGAGTCCTTACCCCAAGTGAAGGAGTTCAAGTATCTCGGGGTCTTGTTCTCGAGTGAGGGAACAATGGAGCGTGAGATGGGCCGGAGAATCGGAGCAGCGGGAGCGGTACTGCAGTCGCTTTACGGCACCGTTGTGACGAAAAGGGAGCTGAGCCAGAAGGCAAAGCTCTCTGTCTACCGGGCCATTTTCGTTCCTACCCTCACCTATGGTCATGAAGGATGGGTCATGACCGAAAGAATGAGATTGCGGATACAAGTGGCCGAGATGGGTTTCCTCCGCCGGGTGGCTGGTGTCTCCCTTAGAGATAAGGTGAGAAGTTCGGTCATCAGGGAGGGACTCAGAGTTGAGCCGCTCCTCCTTCGCGTCGAAAGAAGCCAGTTGAGGTGGTTCGGGCACCTACTTAGGATGCCACCTGGGCGCCTCCCTAGGGAGGTGTTCCAGGCACGTCCAGCTGGGAAGAGACCAAGGGGTAGACCTAGGACCAGGCGGAGGGATTATATCTCTTCGCTGGCCTGGGAGCGCCTTGGGATCCCCCAGTCAGAGCTGGTTGATGTCGCCAGGGAAAAGAAAGTTTGGGGCTCTCTGCTGAAACTGCTACCCCCGCGACCCGACCACGGATAAGCGGGAGAAGATGGATGGATGGATGGATGGTAATAATTTCCGGGAAAATGTATCCAACAAAATTAATTATCGTGAGAGGCCTATACATGAAACACACACACAAACAAATCTACAGACTTACTCCAAACTGCCAAATATATTAATTAACACACTCTCACTCTCATATACTCTTTGACTCTATTTTGCCCAGTTGAACAATAAGCAGCAGACTGTTACTTTTTTATCATTTCTATTGGTTCTTAGATCTGCGCATGCGCAATACGGGTCGGCAGTTGCGAGAGAGTATTTTTGTTAGGTAATCTATGGTAGGGCTAACCCATACAGTGGTGGGGCTCAAGTCAGTATTTTCAATGTAATTACATACACGCTCCCCTTGACAGTGAAACGCCACGCGTGAGGTTTAGATTATTTCCCTGTCTCAATCCAAATTGAACTGTATGAAATTAAAAGGCACATTTGTCTTGTAGTAAATAAAAAGGGCGACCTGGAGCCAATCCTGCAATTTCCCCACAAGTGAAAGAGTTGACATGCTGAAAACCCAACCCCTGCAAGGGGGGTCTGGCGGGATTCTCCCCCAGGAGATTTTTTGAAATACTAACATAAAATACACATTCTGGTACTCTCTTGAAAAGAAAAAGAAATAAATCTATTACTACACGACTTATTCAAAAAATTAATGCCATTTTAGTTTTTGTTACTTTGTTCTGAAAGCTGAACCTGCTGCTCCTCACAGAGAGAAGAGGGAAGAGGCTGTGTGAATTACTTTACATGGTGGATAAGGGTGGATAGCCCCATTGTTCTGTGTGTCAAAATGAAAGACAGCCCACACACCTATCAATCATCAAACCGTGGGGTCTTATTTCATAATGTTGTATCGATGTATAGAGATGTACTACAGCAAAAGTATTCTCCGTCAGCACTGTCCTACGACGCTGGCTATCAACTCGTTATTTCAAGCCAGCTTTGCCCTATCTAGTTATGTGCGCGTTCACATGAAAGAGGCGGGGCTAGCAACATTTGACCAATCACAAACATGGAGAAGCGTACTGACAGCGCAGCGTCATACATCCTGAATGAAAAGTAAACTATTAGACATTATGAAGAAGTCAGTGATGTTACATTGGAGTATGACAGGGGAGGCAGGGCCTCACCTGTCATACTCCAATGTAACGGAAAAACAACTAAAGAAAAACTAAATAGTAATAACAATAAAATATCTCCATTGATCTGTGTTGTAAATGTGATTTATGTACACTGAACAAAAATATAAACGCAACACTTTTGTTTTTGCTCCCATTTTTCATGAGATGAACTCAAAGATCTAAAACATTTTCTAAATACACAAAATAACCATTTCTCTCAAATATTGTTCACAAATCTGAAAAAATCTGTGATAGTGAGCACCGAGATAATGCTGATTAGACAGCATGATTATTGCACAGGTGTGCCTTAGGCTGGCCACAATAAAAGGCCACTCTGAAACGTGCATTTGTGCTTTATTGGGGGGGTCTGGGGGGGTCTGAAAACCAGTCAGTATCTGGTGTGAGGGGTAGGGTTAGGGTTAGGGTAATGTTGTGAATCGAGTGGCCTGTGTTCGTCGTCCATAAAATACGCCTGCCCATACCATAACTCCACCACCACCATGGGCCACTCGATTCACAACATTACCCTAACCCTACCCCTACCCCTCACACCAGATACTGACTGGTTTTCAGACTCCCCCAGAGTGGCCTTTTATTGTGGCCATTCTAAGGCACACCAATAATCATGCTGTCTAATCAGCATCTTGATATGCCACATCTGTGAGGTGGGATGGATTATCTTGGAGGGTGGAGATTTGGAGTATTTAATCAAAAATAAGTGTACTAAACTTCCGCAACAGCAGCAATAACAAATACAATCTGATGACAGGCCAATGCCCAAACTGGAGCTGTGTACAGAGAGGAAAAAAGGAGCGAATCGGACGCAAGACGTTAAAGGTCTCCTGATTTAGTTTGTGAATGAATGCTTATTATGGCGCGTTTCCACTGCAGCGGGTAGCTTGCTTTCACCCTTGTGTTATGTTCACATTTCGCACCCTTTGGTAATGTCCGGGTCAAATTGACCCGGGACATATTTCAGGGTTTAAACAAAATACAGAACTAAATTCAACATGCACAATTCCTTATATATATTGTCTTTAACTCATTCCCCAACAATATAAATGAAATATATGATTAGTTTTTGAAAATACTCTTTGCTAGATCAAATTTAACAATAGAAGTGTCCATCGTTTTTTGTGATAACATTTTTATTTATGTTAAAAAAATATATACTGTAATAAAAACTAGGTTTACATTTTGCTCATGCTTTTCTAGGACAAATGTAAATGAAAATGTTTTTCATTAATGTTTATTATTTTTAATCTGTCATATAATAATCAAAGCCCTGAAGGAAATAAAGCAATTTATCAGCAATTGGAACACAAGAACCACATCCAAAAGTATTTGGCTGTGAAATATAGAGGGAATGAAACATCCATATAAATGACATAGAACAGATATAAACACAAAGCAAATAAAAACAATTAACAGTCACTATTCATAAAATACAGTATATCCGAAAAATATATTGATGAAGTAACGCTGCAGAACATCATGTGAGTCAATGGGCAGGTCCGTTTAGGAAACACATGATGTACAGAACTTCTTCGTGTGTATAGCACAGATGTACTTGTTGCAGTTGCTGCATGTAGTCTGTGTCTTGGAGTCCTTTGAGGGTCCACAGACCTCACAGCTGGCTGTGGGGGTCCTTCAGCGGCTGGCTGTGGGGGTCTTCCAGCAGCTGGCTGTGGGGGTCTTCCAGCAGCTGGCTCTGAGTCAAGTTCATCTTCCAATTTGCTGTCAAATTCTGAGTTTACCTCCACATTATCCTCATCTTCAGAAATGTCTTCCTGTCCCACTTCACCGTGTTCCTCTAATAATGCATTCCACTCACTCTCATCCATCATTAGCTCCAAGGCTCTGAGCAGAATATCTTTTGGCCATTTTGTTGGTAGATAATTGTAGTTCTGCACTACACTGTTACTACACTGAGGTTATGTCTCTGTTTAGTCCCTCCTCCGGCGTGCAGGTGCAAGGGGGAAATGCGAGAAAATGTAAAATGTTTATACATTTCTGGAAGATCTAAAATGTTTATAATGTTCTAGGATAGTTTTGTGTACACACTACAAAGGGTAAAGATCAAGGGAAAACAGGATCAAACTGCTTCTCTATGCATACGATTGTGTGGGTGTGTGCGTGTGTTTGTGTGTGCGTGTCTTTAGTTTGTGTGTTTTTGTGTGTGTGTGTCTTTAGTTTGTGTGTTTCTGTGTGTTTTTCTCTGTCTCTCTGTCCTGGTATCGTATCCGGGTCAGATTGACCCAAACCTCTTATGAAGGACATACATTTTGGTGGGCATTTTTTCATAAGTGGAAAACAATAAAAAACAATTGACCCAAACCTCTTATGAAGGACATACATTTTGGTGGGCATTTTTTCATAAGTGGAAAACAATAAAAAACAATTCCACATGTCCTTCACTATAAATAAGGCCCGGCCATTGAGTTTCAGGTTGAACAAAAATATCCTTATATTTTATTCATTGAAAATGGAAATCGGGTCAATTTGACCCGAACACCACACAAGGGTTAAGCGTGCCGAGCCGTGCGGGGCCCGTTTTTGGTTGCGTTTCCACTTGGCCTAGTTTGGACCGGGGCTACTTTTTCACCTTTTTCTGGCCCGACTAAATCGTGGTTCTAGGGCCAGGAACAACCAGGCTGAGTCGGGCTGAGTATGCTAAACTAGAGAGAGAATCGCTGGCAAGGGGGCTACAACTACAAGATGAACATATTTGACGGTGATTTAATTGTAATACACGTTTCAAAATGATGCCGAAGTAACGACATACTGATACCGGTTAGTAAAAACCATGAATTAATGCTTTGACAAGTCTGCAGACAGACGGCAGGCGAAAAACCCTTTTAAAATGCGTGCTGTCTAAATGGAGATTGGCTAAGCTAACGTTATATATGCTCCGACCGTCCACACTCACAACAACGGCCTATACAGACATAAATAAACCAGCGACTGTATTCGCCATGACACAGGCAGTCTGTGGTTTGTACTTGTTTAACTTGTGTCTAGTTTCTGAACAGATATGAAGAGCTGTGAGCTCTGAGTGCTAAGAGCTAACGGCTGTGTTGCTTTTTGGGGCGCTCATTGAAGATGACGTCACGGCTCCGCCTACACTGCGTTACTATAGAGAGGCGAAGTCCCTCCCTTTCCGGGAGCCTCCATGGGACCCCGGAAGCGTAAAATTATACATTGAAGTCAATGGAGAGAGAAAGGTTATCTTTTGATCCCGTTTGAATTGTGCCACGAATGACACATATGATGTTTGTCAATTTAAAAGAATATTTTGCAAGTCAAAAAAATTAAAATGTGTCGTAAAACTGTGAAGTTACACATTTTTTTGTGTGAAACCGCTGAGTGAACTACAGGTCTCTTGGTCTCGCACAATACGCGTCACCATCACAAAGATGGCCGTCACGTTAGCAAATTTCACCTGTTTCTTTCAGAATGAGAATAAAAGTATAAAACGAGGTGAACATCACTACAAGTCTGGACACTGAGAGCTGTACATACACGAAAGGGGAGTTAGTCGGTTCTGTAAGAGCCAGCATGCGGGACCGGCTTTACAAGGTTTCGGTGAGTAATATGAGTGCAATGTGTAACGTTAATGTCAGCTAACAAGGTACACTAACGTGTTTTGTTTTAGTAACTAGTTTTCTCCTTAAGAACTTCGTGGTCTCTGTGTATGCTGTGGTCTGTGGATTACATTAGTGTTCACAAGAACAAGGTACACTCCCGTGTTTTGTTTTAGTTGCTCTTCAGATTGAAGCGGCCAGTTTTATATCGACAATACAGTATAGTATATGTGTGATCTCCTTTTACATCTCGTTGTGTCATTTGAGTTTATTTGCTGTGTGTAGATTCAAGGATTTTGGTGACATGAACATGACCATCGCGGAGGCAGTCCAGTTACCATCCTTCTGTCTCCGTGAGGAGGGTGGGTCATATATCACCCATACTGGCACCAGGTCCAAGGGCAGCTGCACATCACAGACCGGAGTCTCTACTACTTTGTTGTGTGGACCACGAAGGAGGCGATCATCATCCTCATCCCCAAAGACCCTGCATGGCATGGAAATCTCCTCCTCCTGGAACAATTCTACACCCAGCATATGCTCCCTGTGTTGGCCAGTAGAGAGGAGGACATTTAAATAAACATACTCTTAACACCCTGGGACTCTGCGTTGTGTTCCGTATGTGTGATGGGGTGTTATGCAGAGGGGAGGAAAACAGGACACAGCAGATTGGGATTGTGGTGACGCTGAGCAGTTAATTAATTGTTGCATGTAATTATTATTATACTGCGTGCTTCTTAGTTATTCCATCTTTTGCTGTAACATGGATCTGTATGTAACTCTATATTTACTTGTTATCTACCACACTCCCTTCTACATCATACACCATCATTATACATGATGGTGTATATAGGATATATATATTTGTGTATACATTACATAATCTGTAAATTGTATAATTTAATTTAAACGTCTTTTTGATCTCTCTGTCTATAAACACAAACTGAGTAAGATTGACAATAAAGTTGACTTTGAAAAATATATATATTCTTTATGAAAATAGTTGCCTGTTGGCGAAATGAATCCAAATTAAACGTTGGACTGAACTACAACTACGCCTTTAAATCTCTACGGACTGTTTTTCAGTGGGATGGCAAGTTCCTATCTTTAAACATTTATTAGTTTTTTCTCAACAGATTTGATTTTCTGAAGTTAATTTAACTTTGGCGACCATGTAAGGTCTTTATTAAAAAGGTACAATCAATTTGTTTAGGGTTGAATAAAATAATGATAAACATTTCATTTGGATAATTTACTGACAGAATAAGAAACTCAATAATGCTCTACTCACCTGTTCCTTTTTATAAAGTGAAACAGTTGAAACGATAGATTTTAGTCAACTTAAAAACAACCTTCTCCAAAAGCTATCAAGGAATATACCGAATACTTGTTTTAGAACTTTATTTTTATATAAATAGTTTGAATGATCCATAATCCATAAGCCTTGAACAATTACATTCAATGATTCTCTCTTCTAAACCATCAACGTGCATGTTAGACCCAATTCCAACTAAGCTGTTGAAGGAAGTTTTTCCATTAATTAGCACTTCTTTATTAAATATTATGAATATGTCTTTATTATCAGGCTATGTTCCACAATCATTCAAAGTAGCAGTGATAAAACCGCTTCTTAAAAAGCACAACCTCGATCCACAGGTTTTAGCCAACTATAGACCTATTTCTAATCTTCCGTTCCTCTCAAAAATTCTTGAGAAAGCGGTCGCAAAACAGTTGTGTGATTACTTAAAAAACAATGATTTATTTGAAGATTTTCAGTCTGGCTTTAGAACACATCATAGCACAGAGACAGCTCTGGTTAAAGTCACAAATGACATTCTAATAGCCTCAGACAAAGGACTTGTCTCTATTCTTGTCTTGCTCGATCTCAGTGCTGCATTTGATACTATCGACCATGATATCCTATTGCAAAGACTAGAGCACTTAGTTGGCATACAGGGAACTGCTTTAGGCTGGTTTAGGTCCTATCTATCTGAACGCTCTCAGTTTGTACGTGTTAACGATGAATCTTCCACGCAAACCAAAGTTAGCCATGGAGTGCCACAGGGCTCAGTGCTCGGACCTATTTTGTTCACATTATATATGCTTCCGTTAGGCAATATTATAAGGAATCATTCTGTAAACTTTCATTGTTATGCGGATGATACTCAACTATATTTATCAATCAAGCCTGATGAAATTAATCATCTAAATAAAATTCAAGACTGCCTCAAGGACTTAAAAACGTGGATGACCTTAAACTTTTTGATGTTAAACACGACCAAAACTGAAGTTATTGTACTTGGCCCGAAGAATCTACGAAACAAATTATCTAAAGACATACTAACTATGGATGGCATTAATTTGGCCTCCAGTGAGACTGTAAGGAATCTTGGTGTTATATTTGATCAGGATTTATCCTTTAACGCCCACATAAAATCAATTTCAAGGACCGCCTACTTCCATCTACGTAACATTGCAAAAATCAGGCATATCTTGCCTCAAAACGATGCAGAGAAACTAGTCCATGCATTTGTTACTTCTAGGCTGGATTATTGTAACTCTTTATTATCAGGGAGTACCAAGATGTCAATCAAGTCGCTTCAGCTGATTCAAAATGCTGCGGCTCGTGTACTAACCAGAGTTAGGAAAAGGGACCACATTACTCCTGTTCTGGATACCTTACACTGGCTCCCTATAGAACACAGGATAGAATTTAAAATTCTTCTTCTCGCCTACAAAGCCCTTAATGGGCAGGCGCCATCTTACCTTAAAGAACTCATTATACCCTACTGTCCTACTAGGGCATTGCGTTCCAAGAGTCAGAGCCTTTTCTTATCAAGCTCCACATTTGTGGAATCAGCTTCCAGTTTGTGTTCGGGCGGCAGACACCCTATCCGTTTTTAAGAGTGCGCTTAAGACCTTCCTTTTTGATAAAGCTTATAGTTAGGGCTGATTAGATTCAGCCCCTAGTTTTGCTGATATAGGCTTAGTTTGTCGGGGGACATCTTACTTCTTCCTTCTCTCTGTCTATACCTGTGTACTCTCATGTTCCCATTAACCCAGCTTCCCCAAATGTCTTTCTTTTTGGTGTCTATATTCGCTGGGATCCGGAGTCATGGATGATCCTGCGGTCCTGTGTCCTGGATCGCGAGCGCTGGATCTTGAGTCGTGGCTGTGGTCCTGGATCATAGGTCCTGGATGGATATCCTCGTGGATTCATCTTCCTATTATACACACATGCATTTCCAAACATTTGGACTACCTATGTTGCAAATGTATTATCTTTTCAATTTACACACGGCATCTATTGCACGTCTGTCCGTCCTGGGAGAGGGATCCCTCCTCTGTTGCTCTCCCTGAGGTTTCTCCCATTTTTCCCTTTAAACTGGGTTTTCTCTGGAAGTTTTTCCTTGTACGATGTGAGGGTCTAAGGACAGAGGGTGTCGTATTGTCATACTGATATTCTGTACACACTGTGAAGACCACTGAGACAAATGTAACATTTGTGATATTGGGCTATATAAATAAACATTGATTGATTGATTGATTGATTGATTGATTGATTGATTGATTGATTGATTGATTGATTGATTGATAATTGACAGAAGCTTGTGTTTACACTGACCTGTTACTCATATATTAATGTCTTTGTAACTTCTTTAAACCACTACCTCACTCATTTCTTTCATTCATCACGGTTCAGTAAACTAAGTGATACATGAACCAGTTTAATAATTATAATAACGTAGGATTGCAACTCTTTGAAACTGTAGGTGGCTCTTAAAAGAGCCGTTGTGTTTGGGTGTGCTGGTCTCAGGTCAGTCTAAGCCCTCTCTCGCGGATGCAGCGCGCCAGCTGGATGTCCTTGGGCATGATGGTGACCCTCTTTGCTTGGTTCATCTTACTGGGGGCAGCTACATGGATATCGGAGCAGTCCACAATCATTGTGCAGTTGAAGGCAGAATGGATGAAGGCAGAATGAATTTATTATTGACTCCGAATGAAGCACAACTTCATGTCATACAATACATTGACTTTATTTGTAATTGTGTAAAAAAATATGAGCATTGATTAGCAAGCAGGACCTGCAGGAACAGAGCATGGTGATGGATGGAGCTGGGAAGAGAGAAGAATAAAGAAAACAGATCAACTCTATTATCGGATATTAAAAATTCAATTTCAAAACAAGTTGCCGCTCCTACAGTTTTCTAGTATGTAAAGATGATTTCACATGACCTATGCAAAATATCACACTCAATACATGTGTGTCTCTGGGGGGTGCATTGTGCCTTTGATGTATATAAATAATATACCATAACCAAATACTATTACGTACAGTGGAAATCAGGTTGCCAGAGCAGGTCAGTGTGCATGTTCCTCAGGGTCTCAGCAGTTACAGGTGAGGTAAAGAAAATAAAAGAGAAAAAGGTCAGTAACAACACTTTAAAGTAACAACACTTTGAATAATTATCTCTTTTAATAATGTTCTATCAGTAATCACTCAACTACTTTCTTTCCTACAAACAGATTGACTCACTATCATCACAATGAAACACGTCCAGAAGAATGGACCACAGATGGAAATTAGCTATTAGCTATAATCTGGCATATTGCATCTCTTCTCTTTGCTGAGATTAATGTTTTTGTATGCATGGTCCTTCTATAAATAAATAAATAAATGTCATGCAAAGCTGCCTGCCTTCCTTCGACTCTCCCTGAACTGCCTGATCTTTTAATGTTCAATGTTAACCATTTGAGCAGATAGCATTAAGTAGAAAAGATCGCAGATGCTAATGTGCCGTTAGCCTACCTCCCACCCCCTTAGCACCTGGTGGAGGGGGCGATAGGCTCCTCTTCAAATGTTTCACAAAATACTTACCATCATGACTACTCTTACTGTTTAACATTTGGGTTCACTTCATGTTAAGGCTAATACAAATGACAAGGCTAAGTAATGTGATGCTAACTAACGTGCTCGCTACTAGCTATGTAGCTAACTTGGGGGCGGTGGTGGCGAAGTCGATTGGGACTTGGCTTGGCAACTGGAAGGTCACCAGTTCAAGTCCCGGCAAGACCAAGTGCTACCGAGGTGTCCCTGAGCAAGGCACCGTTCCCCACACTGCTCCCCGGGCGCCGTTCAAAAATGGCAGCACACTGCTCCTAACACTAGGATGGGTCAAATGCAGAGAAACAATTTCCCCACGGGGATTAATAAAGTATATCAAATCAAATCAAATCAAACTTGACTATGTTCCATGCAAAACATGTGTATTACCTGATATGTCTGATCCAACGACTCCTGGTCCTTTCATCAGACGGGAAGCGATAGAACAAGCTATGATCTATAAGTATGATCACTTATGTGATTACAACCTGGTACAAAGCACACAGGCATCTTGTAAAAGTGAATTTATTTTTAGCAATCTCTTATTTATTGGAGGGAATAAATCAGTTATGAGATCTTCTTCTTCGCTTTAATTACGAGTCGCACCCACTTGGAGCATTATCGCCTGTGACATCACTTACGCGAGCCAGAATGGGATTTGGGATTTGTAGTCTTTGTAGTCGCGTATTTTTCATAGTCTTATATTTCAACAGTTTTACAACAAAATGTGACTTTTTTGACATGGAACTTATTGTTTAAGATTGACAAACATCATATGTGTAGTTCGTGGCACAATTCAAATGGAATCAAAAGATACGTTCTCATTCATAACACTCCGTTCGATGTCTCACTATGGGATGCGCCTCATCGCGGAGCAAACAGAAGCATCAATCTCATTACGCCAATCCTGATTGGCTGGTGATCTTGAGGTCAACGTCAGGGGAAATCACCCCCTATAAGTAGCTTGCGCCACGACGCATGCGTCATTCAAACACCTCTTCTCGCTTCAGAGCACATCTCGAACGGTAGCCGGGCTAGCTTAACAGTCCACAGACTGAACCCAAAGCTAATGTTTGGTCGACGGGCGTTAGCCGGCTACCCTATTCTCTCACAGAAGAAGTACTATAGTCAACCTCGCCGAATTCTTCCTCTGGAAGTAAGGTAAGATTTTGACTTGCAAGTTAGCAACACACCAGTTGCTAGCTTGTGCTTTTTTCCCTCACTGCCGACACCACGGTAGCGAGGACGTTTTTTAATCTTTTTTCTTCCCCGGAGGATAAAAGGATTTAAAGAATATTGCCACACCAGGTAATATTCTTTGAGAGGAAAGGACCCACACTACCTTTTTTCTCCGGATAAAGGACATTTTGGGACACTTTTCTCGACATACCTGTTAAGAGCGGGTCCTCTCCATGGACGCCTCTCTCCCTCACACCAGAGGAGTCAGGGACTCGAAGGCTCGGCTCTGCGGCTGCGGGTTGAAGATAGCAGGCACAGACTCACACCAGGTCTGCTCGTCCTGCCTCGGGCTGGAACACGCCCAGGAGGCTATCGACGACCCCGGCTCGTGCGGGCATTGTGCCCACCTCACCATAAAGAGCCTTCGCCGACGGTTAGCACGACAAGCTAGCCTGTCGGGACAGGATCCCCTCATGTTCACTGGTTGGCCGGCTGGCAACCAAGACACGGGGGCGTCCGCCGCAGAGACTGAGTCCCTCACCTTCACGGCCTGGGGCTCATCAACCGCGGCAGCCGCGGAGCCGGTTTCCCGCGCTATATCAGGCCGGGTCCCGGTGGCGGCAAAGGACGCGGGAACGGGACCCCACGCTATACCAAGCTGGGGCTCCCGACTGGACCTCACCATGGTTTCACCCGCGGAGGATGTCCTAGAATTGAATTACATGGAGGAAGAAGAGGATGCCTCTGAGTTCCTCCTGTCTGATTCGGACGAGCAAGAAGACGATGTCTTCGTGTCACCAGCTCAGGCTGCAAAGCCTGGAGCGATGGCTGCTCTCTCGGGCGATAGCACACCAGCTTCGCCCTGTCTCAGTGTGGACCTACAAGCCGTGTGTCAACGTGCTGCGGCCAGACTAGACATCCCATGGCCCGAAGTGGCCAAGGAGACCTCCAGGTCCCGTTACGAGGGAAAACTGTTTTTCCAAACAACGAGGACAAAGAGGCAACTCCTCCCGGTCTTCCCGGAGATGTTGGATGAGGTGTCGGTCTCGTGGAGAGACCGGCCCTTTAGCAACAAGGCCCCAATCCAGGGTGCCTCCTCCCTTGACTGTGACGGTATGGAGAGGCTCGGCCTGCTCCGCATACCGCCCATGAAACCGCTGGTGGCAGCCCACCTCCTACCGAGGATGGGCCCGTCACCGAGCAGGAACCCCACACTGCCAGCAAAAACCCCACATTGCCAGCAAAAACAGACCGATTCCAGTCGACCATGACGGAACGGGCCTACAAAGCTGCAGCATTGTCCGCCAGAGCTCTGAACGTTTCCTCGATGCTAACCGCGTACCAAGCGGAGCTCTGTGAGGATCTGTCGAGCAATTCTGGACCGGCCACTCTGGACGAGATAGCCGCGGTCACAGACATTTGTCTCCGTGTCCAACGCTGCGCCGTCCAGGCCACGGGCAAGGTAATGGGGATCATGGTGGTGCAGGAAAGAGCTAGATGGCTCAACCTCACCAACCTCCCGGACCGGGAAAAAGAAGATGTGCTGGATATGCCCATCGTTCCCGAGGGGATTTTCGGCTCCGCTCTCGCTTCCATGCAGAGGAGGTGCGAGTCGAAAAAGAAGGAAGACGAGGCCCTCCACCTCTGTCTCCCTCGAAGGGTCCAGCCGCTGCCTCCGCAACAGCGACCCTTCGCCCAAGCTGCTCCGAACCCTGCTGGATCAAGAGTACCAGATCAGCAGAGGTCGCAGCCCGCCCCGAGTCCCCAGCCCAGGCAGGAGACGAGGGCGAGTTGGTCTAGAAAATCTCTCCGGTCCCGGCTGCAGCCCAGGCGCAGCCAACCCAGAATTTCGGCCAGCAATCAAGGAGGAAGAAGCGAGCGGCATGACAGCCCCTCCTTCTCCCCTCTGTGACAGAGCTGGAAGTTCTTTCTCCGGCTCGAATTGTGTTCCCGCTGCCTCGAGAGATGCCTCAACGCCATCCTCAACATAGACATATAAAGAGTAGACGCCGCATTGGCTGCTGGGGCGCAAGAAATACGGCCGCCATCTTGGACCGGTCATCCTACAGACATTCTACCCAGAGACAGCAGAGGTTTCAAGATGCCAGAGCACTGTGCAGCATATTGCTGTGCAAATCGGCGGACGATTGCGAACAGGGGTCGGGGGATTACTTTTCACAAGTAAGATTCAACATTATAATTGGTTGTATTTTGTAAATAGAATATTATTGTACTGTATTGATGTCCGCCAGCGAAATCGTAGCCAGCAAACATTATGTTCATGGCCAACTGAGACTTTATAAATCGCTGCTGTAACAAGTGAATGTCCCCGTTGTGGGATGAATACAGTAAAATCTAATCTAATCTATCTAGGAAGAAGAAGGAAGAAAATAAGCTTGACCTCCTTCTTAAAATGTTTTTGTGTTGACTCTCAAATCTCCCGTTTTTATTTTGAAGGTTTCCCAAAGACAAAGATATGAGAAAGAAGTGGGAAGTTGCTTTGAGGAGGGAAGGGTTCACTGCAAGCGAGTCATCCGTGATTTGCAGTGAGCATTGTAAGCAGGACGAGTTTGACAGGACAGGACAGATTGTCCGACTCAGAGATGGTGTTATTCCCTCCATCTTCAGCTTCCCGGTTCACCTCCAAACAGTAGGTGTATCATCATACGGTTATTAGCATTCATAAATGTAAATATTCTATTATCAATAACAGGGCAGGGTGACATACGTGTGTGTGTGTGTGTGTGTGTGTGTGTGTGTGTGTGTGTGTGTGTGTGTGTGTGTGTGTGTGTGTGTGTGTGTGTGTGTGTGTGTGTGTGTGTGTGTGTGTGTGTGTGTGTGTGTGTGTGTGTGTGTGTGTGTGTGTGTGTGTGTGTGTGTGTGTGTGTGTGGTATTCTGCTTTTTCATTTTAGCCAGAAAAGGGCAGGACTACGTCTACTTCCAGAAAAGCTGAAGAGAGCCTGTCTGTGGCCCCTCAGGACGACCCAGAAGCTTCAACCTCACACTCACAACCTCAGCCTAATGATGTGAGTATTTCTATTTTCAACATCATATCATAATGGTCCTAGACAAAGTCAAATCTCTCTTGTTTGCTGCCACTCATATTAAACACACTCACAAATAAACACATACACACACAATTGAAGACATGTTGAACATGCATTCCTGGCACACACACACACACACACACACACACACACACACACACACACACACACACACACACACACACACACACACACACACACACACACACACACACACACACACACGCATGATGCTGGCAGTGGCTTTGACAGGTTTGATGACTATAAGAAAGAATGTGGGCCATACTCTAGTTGTGTCAAAGTGCTGT